>NC_034593.1:126519678-126561123 GCF_900095145.1 Mus pahari | reverse complement strand
CCGCGGCCGCGCCGCCCGCAGCCGCAGCCGCTGCTCCTCCCCGGCGGCCGCCCCCCGCGGGTCCCTCCCTGGCTGCGGGAGACGCGGAGGTAGAGGGAGGACGCCGCCGCCGCCGCCGAGCCGCGCCGCCCGCACCCGAACCCTTCGCCTCGCCCTGCCGGTCCTCACTCTGTGGGAGGAACATGGGTGAGTCCTGCCGGCCGTCATCGCCTGACATTTTCTTTTCTCCTCCTCAGCGTGCTGCAGGGTGGCAGTGCATCTCTCCTGCAAACTTGCCGGGGTCCCCGGGTCCGCGAGGTGCGGGGCGGCGGCCGTCCCCCGGGGGAAGGCGGGCGCACGCGGGCTGGCGGGCCGGCGGGGTCGCGCACGGGGTGGGGTCGGCGGCGGGCTCCGCGTTCGCCTCCCCTCCTCCACGCTTCCTGCCGGCGCCGGGCCGCGCGGGGCGTCCCCGGGGCCGGGAGGCCGCCGTGCTGCAGGCTCGGTCCCACGGCGAGCCCGACCACTTGGCGGAACTTCCTTTCCCGTGGGCGCGATCGCTCCCTCCCCAGCCTGCCGACGGCCGGCGCCGGTGCGGGGAGAGCCGGCAAGTAGTTTGGGAGGGCGATGGCCAGCCGAGTGCCGGAGCGGACAGCCTCCAAGGTGGAGGTGACGACTCGCCCGCCGCCGCCGTGGGCAGCGCGAGGCTGGCGGGAGCCGCTAGCCCTTGAATTAGTGTTGGGAGACTACGGCGTGCACAGTTCCGGTCCTCAAGCGGGTTTCTTGATTTCTCCTGTAGCTGGAAACTGTGCCCTGTAACACATTGTAAAGGAATTTACATGCTGCCCCAGTTGCCCCTGACTAAATCTGCATAATCTGATTCTAGTTCCATTATGTTTATAGTTAGTCCTAAAAGAGTGGATATTTCAATGCAAATGTTTTATAAAACTGTTTGTTTGAACGTGAGATTCTCCTCAATATATTGCCTACCTGTGCATAATTACAAAAGCACCGGATACATTCTCTTCTGTAATTAAGAGCGAAAAGTTTCCTTTGATAGTAACAACTTAGATCATCTGCCCAGTACACGTTCCCCAGTTTGCTTCTATTCCGTAATTGCATCTATCGTAATTTCCCCTTTTTAAAACTGGCTTCTTCGGCGCCCCTCCACACGGACTTTGCCTACTCCTTCTGTGCAAGTTATTTATGAGTGTGGTCCTTTCATCCGTCAACACAGTGCTCAACGCTTAGAGTTAGGTCATGGCAAGACAGAACCCTCAAGGAAGCATCTGAATCTTAGAAATGATGTGGTAGCCTTTCCCGGAAGACCAAATGCTCTTAGCTTTGAGTCATATCTTTGCATTTAGTAGGAAGAGGACCGTTGGGGGAGAAGGAGGTGGTTTTAATGAAACAAAACAGAACACCCATGCTTCTGAATTTTATTTTCACTTGTTTGTCTTCCAAGTGAGTATCACTGACAATCGGAATATTCCTATAAAAAAATCAGTATACCATTTTTTTGGGGGGGGGGTTCGAGACAGGGTTTCTCTGTGTAGCCCTGGCTGTCCTGGAACTCACTCTGTAGCCCAGGCTGCCCCAGTTGCCCCTGCCTAAATCTGCATAATCTGATTCTAGAACTCAGAAATCCTCCTGCCTCTCCCTCCCTCCCGAGTGCTGGGATCAAAGGCATGCGCCACCACGCCCGGCTGGTATCCCATTTGTATGTCCCTTTCTCTAGGAATATAATTTTTAACGAATGCTAATCTAGATTACAGATTAAAATCTACGTGTTGGAAGGATTTTAATTACATTTACGGGTTTGGTGTAGAAACAAGTCTGAGTTTTTACAAGAGAGATTTGTTAAAGCTCATTTTAACCAAACGTTCAAAATGTTGAATCGGTATTTTTTTCAGTGGGTGGGATATCCAAGGTCTGTTGCAAGTTAGGGAATAAAAAGACCCAAGACAGATTAAATTAATAATCTTGAAAATCTTGAATGCTGATGGGTGATTTGAAAAGAGGGGGGAAAAAAGAGTCAAATACAAACCCATTTTATTTTGAAGCTTCTCAGAAACTCTTGTTTATGGTCCCTCCTGTTAGCACTTGGGGTACCTTGTTAGAAGTTTTGTTTTGTTTTAAATAGCACTCGTATAATGTCTAATGGAGTTATTTGCATATTTAGTTGTTTTGAGCATTTAACTTTATGTTCAAGAAGATGACATTTTATGTTTTAAGTTTTATGCTTTTGTGGGAGTTTTCACATAGTAGGTGTTCAGTAAAATTTGGCCAAATTATTCTCTGTTTTTTTTGTTTTGTTTTTTGTTTTTTGTTTTTGGTTTTTCGAGACAGGGTTTCTCTGTATAGCCTTGACTGCCCTGGAACTCACTTTGTAGACCAGGCTGGCCTCGAACTCAGAAATCCACCCGCCTCTGCCTCTCTGGGATTAAAGGCATGCACCACCACGCCCAGCTGGCCAAATTATTCTTTACACTGGCAAGTACTTCCCGCTCTTCAACTTGAAAATGTAGGCCCTGAACAGATGCATGGATTGGTAGACAGGGAAGTATAGACAATGTCTTTTGCTGTAAGGCCTTTCATTAAAAACTGGTTACATTATTGCAGGGTATGGGTTTTGAAGGCAAGTTTAGGTAGATCGTTTCTTTCTGTAATGCTATTTGCAGTGATTAAGATGTCTTTGTATGATCGGGAAGTATATACAATAATAAAACATTAAAACCTTGGAAGATAATTTTATATCTGAGCCACAGAAGTTATGACAACTCCTAAGATATACCAATTACTGGTGGGGGAGGGATTATTTTTATAAAGAAATAAATAATGTGCATTTTATTTATTTTAGGTAGTCTGCTTTATTTTCGTTGTCTTGGGTAGCAAACCCCAGAGCCTTGTGCATATTTGAGTCCCAGCTGGAACCCTTAAAGGGTATTTTTATGGCAACAGCTTTTCTCCATAAGAAAATGAGTAATTTCTATGTAACCTCACAGATCCCAGGTATTACTTTAATTACTTTAAGTGTATATGTTATTGCAATCCAATATTGATCAAAACTCCATCTTATAGAATGTACGGTGGGGAGGCAAGAATGAGTGAGACAGACACACTTCAGGTTTCCTATAATCTCCAGAACTATATGAGCCACAAATAACTATGCTAAAAATAAGTGTGTGAGTCGCAGGTGTGAAGGCACACATCTGTATTCTCACCACAATGGAGGAAAGGCTGAGGCAGGAGGATCAAGAGGACTGATGGGTTTGAAGCCAGCCTGGGCTGCCTGGCTGGATTAAAAGGAAAAGTTATCCTGTCTCAAACAGCAACATAACGTATTCAACACTAAGAAATCTGCAAATGATACAAAAGTATCTTTGCATATATTAGGAAGATGTTGGCGATGCAGAGGTTTTAGAGAAATGTTATGTGAACCAAAGGTTAGTTAGGCTTCTAAACGGTAGAAATGAGACTGCTGGAAAGAGGGAGATGGCGTAAGATGAAAATAGGGAAGGTTAGAGATGTTTCTAGAAAAGTTTATAAAAGGCCTCCTTTAGCTAGAGAAAAATACAGAAACATTGGTTGACAGAAAACGTATTAGCAGTCACCAAATAGAGGTAGATCTGAAATGCCTGGCTGAAGTTTGCACTTGTTGAGGGAGTCAACCATTAAATGTATTCATGGGGCAGAACGTTGCTATTCTCTTACGTGATGATAATGGTAATTTCACAGTGGTCCCTCACACTTCTCTTATGTCTGTGTTGTAAGATAGTATAGTTTGTTTGTTTTTAAACCCTTGTAGTATCTTCTATTGGAGATCTTGGTTTAACATGAGTTTTAGAGAGAGCAAAATCATCTAAACCAAAGTCTGTTTTGATTATAAATTTTATGATATTTGAAATTCAGGTTTGAAATGTGCCCAGTATCTCAGATTATGTTCATTCTGTCTCAGCATGGTGTTTTTCTTTAGATTTCAAATGGCAGTTTCTCCTTAACAAGGCAGCTTAAGTGTTTGGGTCAGTTTGCTAGCTCTACTAGGGCTGAGATAGGAACTGTATTCAGACTGCAGAGGAATGGAATTTGCTTGGTGCATTTACTTATACAGGATTGTTACTTAAAGAATTCCTGAAATTAAGCCAGGGATGAGGCTAGGGATGAAGGGGATGGTCATAAAGTGGGCTGCAAGCTGGGAAGTTCACAGTCCCTCTGCTGAGTTTTTACCCCTCTTTTCTTTCCAGAATGACTTTAGATACCTAGATACCTGTTGTATAGACAGACAGATAGGCAGACAGACAGACAGACAGACAGACACACACACACCAAAACCAAACAAACAAAAAACCAAAAAAAAAAAAAAAAGCTTGCTACAACTTTGTATCTACCAGGTTCAAAGTTAAACTGAATATATAATTAATTGAGATTTAATTTTAGTGATTATCAGTTTGCTAATGTGATTATATGTGTATTCACCTTATGGAAATAATAATTTCATAGACACAATAATAAACTATAGTGAAAACTGTGATGTTTTACATAATATAAATACCCATTTTAATGTGTCTTATCTAACTGCCTATCATTTAATTTTTTAATAATGGTTTTAATAACTGCCTCAGAATTTCTAAAAATGAATGAATACGTCTCCTGGGCCAGTAGTCTTCAGATCTTACTGAAGCAGTAATTACCCCCTGTGGATGCCAGTTATCATGCTGCACTTTATAGAACTTAAAATTTAATCTTCTTAACAGTTAATAGGGTGACACTCCCTATTTTACGGATTCAAATAAATAGTTCCTCCAAGAGGATAAAACATTCTAAAAATCTTAATTTTTAAAGTAGTCGTTTTCAAATTTTATCTTGCCTAAGAATCATCTGGAGAAGAAGAAGAAGAAAAAAAAAAACGAATCATCTGGAGAGCTTGTTTAAAAAATAATGACTGGGACAGCTCCCAGCTCTGATTGAGTTGGCTTGCATGGTTGAGACAGTCTCAAGTGAGAGCGGGTATTGGGAATAACACCTCCACGAGGCAGACGTTGGCAAGTCTTTTCTGTAAAGGACCAGATGGTAAATATTTTAGACTTTTAGGCCAGGAGTCAAAGTCAAGACTGTTAAACAGAAAAATAAGAACTATATGACGAATGAAAACAAACAACTGCAATCTTTTGGTTGAATTCAAAACATGGTAATATTGATTGGACACTTTGTGTGGTACAGGTTGTTTCGAAGGATCACATGACAATTATGGTTCCAACTCACCGAATTATCAGCATTGATTATAGATATTCATCGGTGAATGCAGAGCTCTAATGAAGTTTTTCACGTAGGTAGTGCCAGGTGCATATAATTCTTGTTTTGGATATGCTGAGGGTTAAGCCCAGGGTTCTGTGCGCCTCTGCTCCTAATGAGCCTAGCTCTCTCTCTCTCATATAGGAGGCATTTAGAGAATTCTTCTGTGTTCTTGTTAGTTCCCAGTTGGCATTCAGATGAACTACCTCCAATTGATAACTCAGTCAGCTCTTAGTGAGCTTGTGAGAGAGAGCCTGCAACTGTAGTTTTGGCTTGAAAAATCTATGTTGTAGTAAATATTACTTGGGGGTTTCATAAAACCTTTATTTGTATCATAGGCCCTAAAAGCACTAGAGCTGGGCGGGTATCAGCCCTCTGTGCTACCTTGTTCACTTCCTGTCAGTAACCCTGTTGTATGACTTCCATCTGGGCCGCTCCTGCTCTAGCTGGCTGTCCTCATTGCCGTGTTCTCACTATCCGTCTACCTCATGTCACCTTCTTCTCTGCTGTCTTCATGGTCTATGCCTCTGACCCCAGGACCCTGGAGCTGAGCCTCACCTACAACTCTTCTGCCCAGCTACAATCTGTGGTTAGTTTTAGTGACCAATCAGGGATCACTTGGGAGGCAAGGTTCCATAGCATCACTTGGTGTACATCCCTGGGGACAACCGGACCTTGGGGGCCAGTATTTAGCCTTACAATACATAGCAACGGATGAAACCTCAACAGGTATACCTAAGTTTTCTGTGTTCATGGAGATCTTGTTTAATAGATGACGACACAGCAATTGCCCAAGGTAGATCAGTTCTTACTTCTGATTGGTCCAGATGACATTATTGTACTATATATTTCTTGTGTGAGTTTTACATTGACTTTGACATGAGATACACTAGGAACATCACATACGTAGTTTTCAAAGACATGAGCTTGGGGCTCAGTCGTTTTCTTTCTTCCTTTGCTATTTGTAGTGAGTATTTTTCTTTTTAAAGGTCAGAACCTCTCCTGTGTCCTGATTTTTTTTTTTTTTTTATTTCTTTAAACCAACTATAACCTTACAGATGCTAACCCACTAGGCTCCCATGTGGTAAGACAAGTTGTGAGTTTTTAGTTTCTACTCTGATGGGGATAGACAGAGCCAACCGTGGGTTGGTTAAATCTCTGAGTGCAAATCAAGTTCTCTCCTGGCGGCAGTCAAAGGATACACGGAAGGATTAAATGCTTTTCTCCAGAAAAACCTCTAATGAAGAACAAACAGTAAGCCTCAAACACTGTGTGTTGGGAAAACAGAGTTTCTAAGCTGGTTAAATCAGCCTGTTTGTGCTGCTCAGATATGTTTTGATGCCACTTCAGGTTACTTCAGGTTATACAAGTTGATATTTTCTTTCAAAATTCTCTTTCTAATCATTGTTCTATGTAAAAGCAGCTTTACAGATCTAAATTCTTAAGCAGTTTGGAATTGACTTCTTGAAGACAGAACAAGCAAACAAACAAAAATCAACAAGTGAAAACAGGTGACTTACGAGCCAGGGAAAAATCATGCCCCTGACCCCACACTCTGAGTTTTTAAGTTCTCAATCTTGCAGAGCAAGCACTTGGCCAACTGAGCTGTTTTCCTTTTCTTGGGAGACATAGAGGAACATCTAGTCACCCCAGATGGACATCCAGGACAGACCATAGTGTGATTTAACCAAGTCCAGCTTGGTGAGACCAGGGAGAGTAGGGCTTATTTACCTTCAGGTTGGTGAGCATGCATGACCTCCCCACCCCCAAAGAGCTGGATCACTGCCGGGTCCAACCCTTGTAGGGTGGCCATAACCTGGAAGCTGTATCATGGGACCCTACTTTCAGTTAAGCTTCTAATTCCTGTGTGCTTTTGGCATCTCCCAACAAGATCACTTGCAGTTGGGGGCTGGATGGTGAATCCCACGTGAGGGTCCCCTGTTTCTCGCTTCATCCACTCCCTAGGGAGTCCCAATGGCTCTAGTACCATAGTTAGTACCATAGAGCTGGCTACCACTGTATTATTCTGCTCTAGTTACCATAGCTACCAGGGGCAAAGCCCATGATAGAATGCTGTTATGTCTAGGGAAAAAGCTGCCATACAGCACCTTCTCAGACCCTAAAGGACTGTTGTTAAATTAGCTTGAGGTTTGGCTGCGTTGCAGTCAAATATAATTAACTCACCATGGGTAAGTGATTTTTCTTGCCTGCAAAAGAAGTGTACCATTTAGAAACTTACTTGGTTTGTGTCTTTGAGTCTTTTATTTTCTTGAAGGAATTCTGCTGTGACAAGATACTCTGTTATCTGTTTCATCATTTCGATGATTGCTGTCCTGTGAGTTGAGAATGTGATGAATGCCAAGAGTATACTGTATTTTTCTAGTATAGCTATATTATTGTTAGTGTATGAGACAATGATTTGCCAACCACTCAGTGACAAATAATCTGCCTAACACTACATTTCTTAAAAGCAAGATACTTGAAGTTAATTGGTCCTTAACTTAACAATGTAATTATATTGGTTTGCTGAAGCTAACTCTGTTGTAAGTAGAAAATACAGTAAGTTAGTACTTCTAGTCTAACTTACCTACAGTATACCATAGTAATCCAGTAAACTATAAACTATCTCTTGTTTAGTTTTAGGTCCATGGTACTGAGAGTAAATATTGTACTAAGGTTCATGGGTATGGGAACAAATCAAAATTCATTTATCCCCAGCACATATTTCTTTTATAATATCCTCATTAAAAAAATATAAATTTGGGTCTGTCTATAAACTTGATTTCACATGCTGGCAAAAATGGAATGTTGACTTCTTAAATAGTCCAAAAGTGTGGTTCAATTGGACCTGCATCCCTGCATGTCAAAACTGATGAGTACTGAATAGAAAATCCTTCATTAAGGCTGGGCATACATGTGTGCCATGAAAGTCTAGTGTCATGGATTCATTTAAGGAATTAAATTAATGTAAAGCTATGTAACATATATCCCGCAAAGTTGACTCCTTATTCAGAGTTTTCTCATAAAGTTATCTGAGGTCATATTATGTGGGATTTCTATTGTTTATAAATTACAAAAGATTTGATCTCATTAAAATGGAGTAAAGTTGAACTTACCACATTATGAAAATTAGTAAGTTTAAAATTAAGAAGCTGTGAACATTAAATCATACAACTAGTAAATAACATACTTATCTGCAATAGTTATAAGACAGAGTTAAATTGAATTTTTCAATTGATCAGAGTGGAATAGGAGCTAAGAGAAAGACAGAGTGGATTCATTTTCAGCTTTCTCCTAAACTGTAGTGTGAGGTTGAAGAGAATGCTCAGTGGCTAAGAACACACTTGGAGGAGACCCACTTTAGTTCCCAGCACCCATATGGTGGCTCACAACAATCAGTAACTGCAGTTATAGGGGATCCAATGATATGTTCTACTTGTGAACACCAAGTATGCACATGATACATGTATGTTCATGTAGGCAAAACATCCGCATAAAATACATATTAAAGTAAAAAATGACATCTCTAGTATAGCCTTTGGCAAGCTATTTGAATTCTTTATGTACCTATTTTATCTATGGCCTAAAAAATATTACCATTGTTGAATAGAAAAGCTACAACCCATTGTAATACAGGACCTCCAAGGTCAAGTGCCTAATGAGAACTGTGTTATATCAGACCAAGTGCTGCTACAGTCTTCCTTTATTTTTGGCTTTTGAGATTAATTTTATTTTTAAGGGAATATAATGGGATGATCAGAGTGCTATATAATATAATATATAATAGGGCTATTAAATATTTTATTATAGCTTAGAAAGCATTCACTAACATGTAAGGCAGCATAAAATTGTTATCTATACAAGAACTACAAAAAATAATATGGTTATATTACTTTTATTTTTAAGTTACAGAAAAGACTTATTATATAAAATAATCTCAAATAACTACTGAGTTTTTTTTTTATTTGTGTGTGTGTGTGTGTTTTTTTTTAACTAGAACGAAGCAAACAGAATTCATGGCACTTTTACAAACTTGTTTTGAAAGCTGTGAGATATGTATACTGTCTTAGATATTCTGAAAGTAAGAACTTTGTCAGGTGGAAAAAGCTGTAAGTGTTGAAAACATTCCCATGTGAAGATTCACTAAGTATTTGGTACCGATCGTTATGAGCAAAGCAGAGAGTGGATGAATGTATGCCTCACAGGAATGGGACTGCCAACCAACTTTCATAAATTGGAAAAATAGGTTTGGTTTAAAATATAATTAGGACAAATGTCAAATTTCGTGTGAGCCGATTAATTTCCTTTTACCTGCAAAGATCACTTTTGGAAAGGTTACAGTGTTAAGCTACAAGAGGGAATCACACCGGTCCATTAAGATGTGCTTCTGGCTTTGACACAGTTTGTACAGGTGCTGCCATCAAGTCAGAAACAAGACGAGATCAGCAGAGTAGCAGTTACTAGAAAGCTACAGAACAAGTGGAGCAGTCAGGTCTCGCTTGTGGAAAGGCTTAAACTCTAACTGTAGATAAGAATAATGTAAAGCAAATGGATAATAGAGACAGAGAAGGTCCTAACTGAGTCCTCGGAAACAGACAGGAGGATGGAGATAGTGACGGACCACAGTTCAGCACCCAGCGCTGTTTCAACTGATAGTCAAGATCTGGACTTCTTCGTTGGAATTTATTCCTTTATGAATTAAAGGAAATAAAAACCTGTTAAAAAGCTAGCGTGTGTCATCCCTTTTGATACTGTGGCAGAGACTGGCCTCTGCCATAGTCCACTGTTTATTTTGTTTTTACTTACACATTCAGGCATGTAGATAGTTGCTACTTAGTACAGCCGGTTAATTTGGTTAGAAATTTCCCTTCTCGGGGATTGTCCGTCTACAAAAAAGCAGCAAACCGAAATCTCTGGTGTTTTGCACAGCTCTGATCTGCACAGAATGAGTTTATATGACTGGACAGAAGATTCATCCTCTGGTTGGTACATATTCTAGGCAGATTATTCAACTTCTGAATTCAACTTGGATGACAGTGACTTCACAGATGAGTTTCAGGTGTTACGTAAGATAACGCCCATGTGAACGTTAATGTCCATTTCCAAAACTGCAAATATAATCATGTTTGTAAAACTTGGTCTTATATTCAGAAGTTAAACCAACAAAGAGTCATGTTTATTGTACTTATGTAACCATGCAGTGAACACTGATAGGATAGCAGATTATATTTTTCAAAGATGGTCATAATTTATTATTCTGCAAAATTGTTTATAGCTTGCTATCCCCTCTGGGAGTTAGGAGCTGCTAATGTTGAATATGAACACACCTGTGATTTGTTGTTAACCAGTAGAATGTAGAATTCAGCAGAAATGGTATTGTGTAACTTTCTGGTCCCAGTGACCAGAAAGTTAAAGCTGCTCATTTGCTACAACAGTGCTGTGAGAAGTGGAGTGCTTTAAGGCTGCCGTGGTGGTAGGAAGTGAAGCCTTATGGAAAAGCTGTGTCAGGTCCTAGGCAAACAGCTCCAGCGCTCAGATTCTTCCTGGCCAGTCCCCCTAGTGAAGGAACCAGTGCGTGGCTGAGACGATGCTACAGATCCAGCTTTGGGGCTCTTCCGAGTCACCCCCCCCCCCCGTGACTCAACACCGAAGGTCTGAACCTTGTGGAGAAGATAAGCAATTCCCAATGTGCACTGTGTATTCCTAGCTCGTAGAATTTATGTGTACAATACAGTGGCTTTTGTTTCACATCAGTAAGTGTGGTGTGATTTATTGAATGATGGTAATTGGAGCATGTCCTCAGAAACAGGTTGATACTAAAATTCATCATAGAAGTAGATAAGTGCTTCCTGTGTTGCTCTGTAGCTTCTCATGCACGGAACTTGATAGAGCATTTTTCTCACAAGCCCTGATAGCTGGACAGCAGAGTATTATTTCATTCAGTAGTTACACCAGCTCCCAAAAAAGTGATAGGCAGTTGCCAGGGGATTAAGAGTAGTCATTTTGTGATTGGGTTACTCACTTGATATGCACTCACTGATAAGTGGATATTAGCCCAGAAACCTAGAATACCCAAGATACAATCTCCAAAACACAAGAAAATCAAGAAGAAGGAAGACCAAACACGTGGATACTTCATTCCTCCCCAAAATAGGGAATAAAATACCCATGAAAGAAGTGACAGAGACAAAGTTTGGAGCTAAGACGAAAGGATGGATCATCCAGAGACTGCCCCACCCGGGGGTCCATCCCATAATCAGCCACCAAGCGCAGACACTATTGCAAGATCTTGTTGAAAGGACACTGATATAGCTCTCTCTGTGAGGCTATGCCAATGCCTGGCAAATATAGAAGTGGATACCCTCAGACATCTATAGGATAGAACACAGAGACCCCAATGGAGGAGCTAGAGAAATTACCCAAGGAACTGAAGGGGTCTGCAACCCTATAGGTGAAACAACAATATGAACGAACCAGTACCCCCCGAGCTCGTGTCTCTAGCTGCATATATAGCAGAAGATGTCCTAGTCAGCCATCATTGGGAAGAAAGGCCCCTTGGTCTTGCAAACTTTATATGCCCCATACAGGGGAAGGCCAGGGCCAAGAAGTGGGAGTGGGTGGGTAGGGGAGCAGGGTGTGGAGAGGGTATAGGGGACATTGGGGATAGCATTTGAAATGTAAATGAAGAAAATATCTAATAAAATAAGTTTAAAAAAAAAAGTACCAAAAAAAAGAGTAGTCATTTTTAACATGTGGATGGCTTATGTTTTGAAGTTGTGTATGTGCACTGTGGACATGAGCACAGAGTAGATCTAGAAGGTTTCATGAGAAATGCTAACACTAGTTACTTCTGGGAATAAACTGGAATATGCAAACGCAGTGCTCACCAAAATAAAAGTAATTTTTGTGAAAATGGGGAGAGCTGTGCTGTGTTCATCTGTCTGTCTTGTGAGCACTGAATATGTTGTTTAGTGATTGGTGGGCATCTAGTTCATATTGGAAGAAACAGAAGTTTGGTATTATCTTCTTAATTTGTTGATCACTTTATATGTAACATTCTTGTCCTTTCTCACACAGCTCCTCAGTTCTCATTGCAAGAAGGCGATTTATAGAACTGTACCTGTCCATGTCCAATCAGGAGATAAAAACCAAGTGTTTGTTAGACGATGAATGAATGGATGGATGGATGGATGGATAGATAGGTAGATATTATAGCAGGAGACATAGCTTATTGCTCAGAAATTTTTATATTTTATTTAATTTTTAATGTATAGGGTGATATCTGCAATGTATGTCTTCACCATTTGGGTGTCTGGTGCCCCTGTAGGTCAAGGGTATCAGATCCCTGGAACTGGAGTTACAGATGGTTGTTAGTTACCATGTGATTGCTGGGAATTGAACCAGGATCGACTGACTGGAAGAGCAGCAAGTGCGTCAACCACTAAGCTGTTTTGCCAGCCCCTGCTCGGATCTTTTTAATGCTGCTCTTCAAACCCAAATCTCATTTGGGTGGTGTGATTAAGAACCCAGTACTATCTGAACATGGAAGAAAGCACTGTAGAAGAGAAACCCCAAACTTAGGACTACAAAACATTATATAGGATCCTGCCAATAAATATACATACATACCCTTATCTATTATACAAATCTTTTCTTGAGAAGAAGAAACCATCTCTCGTGTATTGCTTTAAAAAAGAGTTTAAAACAAATCTCCAGAAAGAAGAGGGTATTATATAGCTGTGGAATATCTCCTGAGAGGGAGACTTACTTTTCTTACTCTTATTGTACCTTACTTTTTTGCTCAGATAATTATAATGGTACAGAAATGCCAAGAAGAAGAAGAAGGCTAGGGGAAATTATCTCTTTTACACAGTAAATTTTTTATGTAGGGGTGTGTGTGTGTGTGTGTGTGTACACGAGTGAATGTATAGTAGTGCATATGTATATATGTGCTTATAGAAGTCACCGGACAACCTCTGGCATCATGCTCAAAAACATTGCTTTGAGACAGGGTCTCCCTTCTGTCTGGAGTTCACCAGCAAGGCTGGAGCCACTGGCCAGCAATCCCAGACCTTTCTGGCTCTGCTCTCAACTCTAGGATTAGAAGTACAGACAGCCTAACATTTGTACATTGAATCTGAGGACTGAACTCATGTTCTCCAGTTCTGAGGTAAAGAACATTGGCAGCCGAGGTGTTTTCCCGGCTCAGCGCCCAGTAAATGAAACAGAATATTTACTCTTAAATTGTTGAGCAGTGATAGACCAGAGAACTCTAAAGGCTAAGACAGACCACCAAGAAAGGGTATCCAAGGGAGGGAAGAAGATTTTCAGTGAAACATGCGGTTTCATTCCAGATCAGACCCACAGCCCTGCATATACGAAGCACTTGTATATGCTAACACCAACTGTGCTCCTGGTCAGCCATGAGTTGCAGTTCATTTAGGTTTATCCAGGCCGAAGCTTATCTTCGATCACCTGACCAGTGAGAACAACTCTGAAGAAACAGGCAGTTCTGGGGTGCGTGCACAGAGACTTGCAGGAGGACATGAGGAGCGTGGGGCTAGGGAAGCAGTCTGCAGGAACCCAAAGCTCTCTGTGTATAATGGAGACAGACTCCAGCATATGTACTTAAAGGGGTGCAGGGCACTGCTGAAAACTTCCATGCTCAGGTGTAGGTGAGCTGTGAACTCTACTATGAAGAACTATACAGGAGGAGGAGAGGAGGAGGAGGAGGAGATGATAATAAAGGCCACAGATTGCAGACATTTGACACAGGCTGTAAGGTGAACTTGCATAGGAAATGCAAATAAGTTAGTTGATACCTGATGTATCTGTTGTTAAGACTTTATTCTTTTGTTTTCAACATGTGATGTATTAATGTTTTAATCAGCCATGCCTTTCGTTTTCATGTAGACTTTAGGGTTTGTCTGCATCTGTTCCTGTGGTTTTCCTCTGCTGTCAGACATATCCTAGAATGTGGAGCAGAACTTGCAGTTAGGCTATGGGTCCCACCTGAACCTTAAGTGCCGGGAATCAACAATGTGTCTTAAGCATGCACTTGCTGATGCTGAAGGAGTGGATGCTTGCAGCCTCAGCATTAAGTCTAAACCTCTGTGCTAACTTGAGGAACTAAGTGGAATGTGAGAGTAAAGAAAAGTGGAGCCTTGGATGGGGCACAGGGTCATAGAGGCAGCTGCTGAGACATTGTTCTGGAAGAATGCTGGGATTTCGAGGCGTTAGGTGGCCTCACAGGCATCCTTGGTATAAGAAGCTGTAATGGGGTGGATATGTTTCAAGTGGGGATTTTATTTTTGTGTTTCACAACTTTGTGTTGTGAAAGCTACCTTAACAGTTTATAGTTTGGAAGTGTGTCTCTTCTATCTTGTATCCTAGAACTCCTGCCCTGTGTAGGGGTCATTTCAGCAAGTCACAGAAACCTGGAAATGGCAGGTTACATCCAGCTAACATGGTTCCAGTATGCCTCTTGGTTTTCTTTTAAAAATGTTAACATGCTCTCAAGCTTCGTTCATTTATCTGCATTGATTTCTCTTCAGTGCCTTATAACATCTTGGGTCTTGGCCACTATTTGATATGGAAGTATAGTAAATCTTTCCATTTGTAAGCCTGTGAAGAAGATATTAGCCCAATATTTTTCTTGTTCAGTTCTTAAAGCATTAAGCCTGGATCTTTCTGTGACTTGCTCTGTGATTAAACACAAAAGACAGTTATTAATTTGTAATTTGTATCATGCTGGATGCTAAAATCATATTTGACAGCTGTAGAACAGGAAATGGTTCTTGAACTCTTTTGGCGTATGTGAAATAAAATTTAACTGCTGTGCTCTTACATATTAAAATATAGTATTGACATCCTGAGGATCGGTGACACTCGTGACCCTCAACTTAGACACAACTGTAGTAAGACAGCAGTATTTCTCCTTCAACTGAAATAAACTCTTCCTTTCTGGATGAATGAGGCCTGGGTTGTAGCTCAGTGATGGAGCATTTGCCTAGTGTAGCTTGTCCTCAGAGCCCTCAGCATGACAAAGAAAGGGAAGAACATGGCTCAGAATGCTTTTTGTAAGACGATTGCTAAGAACCTTTTGTACCATCTTTCTGAAATATCAAGAACAGCAACTCCAGTGATTGAAGTCATTACTTTTTTTTTACAAGAAAAGTATTTCTTAGTCAAGGCAATTTACATCATAATTTTTAGCGACATGTAAGTAAAGGTGGTGGGGAAAGTCATATCAGGTTGTCAACACCTATTACTGTAATTTTTATTTTTTTTCAATGATGGTATTTATTTTTAATGATGGTTCTTAAATACTTTAACCTCCTTATAACCCACCACCCACCAGAGGTAGTGGAAAAGAAAGGATACAAGGGAAGTGGACCGGTCTTGAAAGGTTCTTTGGAGCAACTCCCCTCTGGGTTTGTCTGGAAATCGGCAGTTCAGTTCACAGGTCAGCAGGCAGCGGATCCACTCGCAAACACTTCACAGATCCATCACCAGTCCAGTTCAGTAGAGTCAGGTTAGCAACAGTGGTGGCATGACCTAGCAGAGACAGCCAGGCCTCAGTCTCTGCTCCAAGTCAGCAGGAGGGACTAACAGGGACTCCAGGAGAAGTTCTCAGCTGTGCCTCTTTCGGGAAAGTGAAGATCAGCGAAGAATCGAGACCTACAAGTGTTACACAGCTAGCTGTACCAGCAAGCCAAACTCCTTCTCCATCACTCTGTGGAGTCTTATTTATACCCTCCGGACATCGTGTGTCCTCCACATGCCTTGCCTCAGCCTGTGCATCCAGTCAGCCCCATCCTGAAGAGTCCTGACAAATGGAGCTCAACTACACCATGTAAGGCGGACCAATACATGCCTGTAGTTAGCAAAGAATCCTTCATGTGTCGTTTCATGTGCTTGCTTTAGCAGAACATCCCCTCTCCTGAGTCTGCTTCAGAAAAATGTTGCTTCATGAGTCTGCCTGAGCCTCTCACCTGTGTCCACGAAACGTTCCTTCACATATTTGCCCCAGCAAAACACCATTCAACCGAGTTTCCAAAGAACCATTAAGTTTTTTACTTCAGATTACATTTCACTTGGGAGTGTAATGTGAAAATATTCAAAAGACCCATCTAATAAAAATATGTTAATAAGAATTTTATGTACACAAAAGTGTAGAGCTAGGGAAATGAAAAAATGCAGGCTTGGAACTGTGTGAGTTTCTACAGATTACTTAGAAAGTTACTAAGTTACAGAGTTCAGTCACTTGGCATGATGCTCACACTATGTAGAAGTTGACTAACTTCATCTGAAGTCTTATTTTGTATAGATTCATAGCCTGGAAGTGAAGGGGACAATTGATAGGACCTAGCAATTATAGTTAGTTTAAGAATGAAGGAGCTCTACCCTGGAAAGAAATTATGGATGCAGTAGTCTCTGACTGTCCTCAGACACCTGACAGAGAGCCGCCCGAGAAGACAGTGCATTTTGGCCTCAGTTTGACAGCACGGCCCATCATTGCATGGCATAAGAGCTGGCTGGAGGTTGCAGGGTGGGGTGAATGAATGTTAATGCTCAGAGCGCCCCCCCCCCCCAGGTTTATTGTTATTTTTGGGGAGAGGGTTTCTCTGTAGCCCTGGCTGACCTGGAACTCAAGCCTCATGGCTGATTGGCTTCCTCTCTTTCATTTGGGCCTAGACTCCAGCCCTGGGCTTAGCACTACTCACGTTCATATCATGAGTCTTAGTTAAACCTTTCTAGATACACACTCTAGACAAATCCTTGGGTCCAGATGATTTTAAATCCTTCCAAGTTGACAATCAAGATTGGCCATTACAGTGGATAAGTTGTGAATGCCACAGGGTCTTGGTGTTATTGTTGCCTGTAGACCATGACCATATCAGGGGCAGACGCATGCATGCATATGAATAGGTATATATGTGCTACAGCAGTGAATGAATCAAAAAGTCAGAGTATAATTTATGAACTTTAATTCGGAGTTTTCATCAAGTGAAACAGCTTATTAATTTTTTATTCAAACATTGGGAATATCCCTACTTCTTAAATGCTATCTAAATCGCCTTCTAAGTATTGCATATATGCACTTTGAATAGT
Source organism: Mus pahari (assembly GCF_900095145.1). NCBI lineage: Eukaryota > Metazoa > Chordata > Mammalia > Rodentia > Muridae > Mus > Mus pahari. Next base: position 126,543,741 of record NC_034593.1, on the reverse strand, counting down.
AATTTTTGTTAAGATGTCTTTCCCATGTTGTGTGTATGTATGTATACTAATGAAGCATGTTTAGTATGTATTAATATTCCTGTTAGACCATGGAATGTCTATGGGGCTATGTCATAAGAACTAACTTAAAGAAAATGGCACACTCATTTCCTTCAATATTCAAGGTTCTTACTTCTTTCTGTGACTCAGTAATAATTCTGAAAGTAATAAATTATTACAGTTTAAATACTGTCTTTAAGTTCATAAGTTCATAGTTTGTGTCTGTGTTGTTTAAACTAGCTGACATTTTGACAAGCATCTGTAATAGCTATAGAAAAAACAATGATTTTCTATTAACTTTACCAGCTTGCTATTACATAAGTTCCCGCTTTCTACTCTGCTTACTTAACCTCTCCCATCCTCAGACTCTTGGAGGATTGCATTGGTGTTAGGAGTGTGTGCTGGCTAGTTTTCTGTCAGCTTGACACCAGCTAGAGTCATCAGAGAAGGGAGTCTCAATTGAGAAAAAGATCACACTATAAACAAGCCTGTGGGGCGTTTTCTTAATTAGTGATTGATGTAGGAGGACCCAGCCCATTGTGGGTAGTGCCACTTCAGGGCTTGGGTTCTACAAGACAGCAAGCTGAGCAAGCCATGAGGAGCAAGCCAGTAAGCAGCACCTCTCCATGGTCTCCGCATCAGCCCCTGCCTCCAGGTTCCTGCACTATTTGAGTTCCTGTCCTGACTTCCTTTGATGTGGAACTGTCTTGTTTTTAAATATCACATGGCTTTTTAAAGGAAGCTACTCAAAATTTTACCCAGTCCCAAATTCTGTGCATCTAGTGAATGTCTGTACCATTAGAATGGCCATTCTGAAGCAATACAATTTTGCTCAGGATTATTGCTTTAACCATCAAATATATGTTTTCATTGTATAAATCATGCTCTGCCTTATATGAAAGAGATATTTTTTGGGGGAGGATATTTTGCTATTAATAATTTTTCAAGCTGGGGTATAACTCAGTGTTAGAACATTTGCTTAGTATATACAAGGCCTTGGGTTTGAGTTCTACAAAACAAAAATTTTAAAGAATACTTTTTACTGAAGGGGATTATCCATTTTCTTTCTTATTATAGTACCTTATCAACCAAAGGAGACAGAGAAATTTTTGCTGAACAATTTCATCATGTAAATTATCAAATATGGAATTGAGATTTACACCAACAATAATTGTATAGTAAGAATTCATACCTGAGAGTTCTTATCATAAGAAATAAGCTGGGTGGTTGTGCAGTCATCTTTTAATCCCAGCACACAAGACAGAGGCAGACAGATCTCTGAGTTCATGGCCAGCCTGGTCTACAGAATTCCAAGGCAGCCCAGGCTGTTACATAGAGAAATCCTGTCTTGATAAATAGAAGAAAAAACAAACAGAAGGATCACAAAAGAGGCTGAAGTGTACATGCCCTCTCTTCTAACTTGATAACTAGCTGTTGAACTAGACTCACTGTATTTTTAAGGCTTGAACCCCTGGGCTCACATGATCTTCTCATCTCAGCCTCCCAGTTAGCTGGGCCTACAGTGCATAGCACTGCTCCTGGCTCTTCTCAGTATATTAACCTCATCAGTTATTCCTGTCCCAGGAGCGAGGGGGATGAAGGTAGCTGCCAAGTGAGGAGGCAAAGAAGACTGGGGGTGTCATTGTGATAGATAATGCTCCATTAGGAAGCTCGAAGCCAGTAGGAAAAAAGTTGTTGGCCTAATCATTTTATTTTCCAATATGTGCTTGTAAAACTGAAAGATAACTCACATGTACTCAGATGTACAGTTTTAAAATTACTATTAGGTGAGTTTTGACAAATGTGTTCATGTAATAGCTACTTAAATCATGATGTGAAACATTTTAACACTGTTGTGTAAATGGATTCACAATAAGATTTTTTCAGGTATTGACCTTAATTTTTAAAGTGCTGAGAAATCTAGCTTAGCTTCGGCTACCTCTGGAACAGTGGTTCTCAACCTTCCCAGTGCTGTATCCCTTTAACACAGTTCCTCATACAGTGGTGAGTCCCCCCACCCCCAACCATAAAATTGTTTCGTTGCTACTTCATAACTGTGATTTTGCTACTGTTATGAATTGTAATGTAAATATCTGATAGGCAGGAGAGCTGATACAGTGCTGGGGTCAAAACCCTAGGTTGAGAATCTGGATGAAGAGTTTAGTGAGTTTGTCCTAAAATGTTTTCACATTACTATAGGGCAATAGTTATTTCTATAGAGAGACTGATAAATGTTTTCACATTACTATAGGGCAATAGTTATTTCTATAGAGAGATTTTTTTTTTTTTTAGTTAATTAGGTTTGTTTGTTTGTTTGTTTGACAGAGCCTCTTTGTGTAGTTCAGGCTGTCCTGGAACTCTCCATGTAGACCAGGCTAGCCTAGAACTCATATATGCATCTGTAGCTCCTAAGTACTGGGATTAAACTATACCTGGCTTTAATTTGGAGTTCTTAAACAGATTTCCCTGTGAGGAGTTGAGTTACTTTATGTCTTCAAATGCTTAGATTGTGCCAGAATTGATGATGTGTACCTATAACCAGCATTTAGTTGGCTGAGGCAGGAAGATCTCATTCTGTACCAACATGTGATATGCAATGTGACCTATCTCAACAAAGCAAAACATGTTGCTTGAGAGAATGACTCAGTGTTTAAGAGTGCTTACTGTTCTTGCAGAGGACCTGAGTTCAGTTCCCAGCATCTAGATCTAGTGGCTCACACTGCCTGTCACTCCAGTTCCAAGTGATCTGACTCCCTGTTCTGGCCTTCAGTGGCATCCCACGCCAAACATGCATGCATACACCAGTGTATAATTAAAAGTAAAATAAATATTAAAAAGCTCAAACCCCCAAATTCTTAAATTGGTCTTACTGTTCTCTTCTGATTTTAAATTACAAGATGTTATATTTCTGATAATGTGGATTTACTAGCATCATTACCTTTCCTTTCCTGTTGTACACTGTAACTTTTAAGTATGTGAGACAAAAGTCAGTAACTAGATAGCTTTCTAGAAATAGGAGTGTGTGCCTTATAGGGCATTAACTAAGAGTGTACTGGAGAGCATGTGTTAACAGTTGAGAAAGTTGTGAGGTGGGGCATTTATTTAAAAGGACCCTGCAGGGAAAAGACATGAGCCTGGGCAGGGGTGGCCTCTGGGTGATGATGATGGGCAGGGATGTTTTCTGAGGTAATGATGGCAGGGATGATCTCTGAGGTGATGATGGGCAGGGATGATCTCTGAGGTAATGATGGGCAGGGATGACCTCTGAGGTGATGATGGGCAGGGATGACCTCTGAGGTATGATGATGGGCAGGGATGACATCTGAGGTGATGATGATGATGGGCAGGGATGACCTCTGAGGTGATGATGATGGGCAGGGATGACCTCTGAGGTGATGATGATGGGCAGGGATGACCTCTGAGGTGATGATGGTCAGAGATAACCTCTGAGGTGATGATGATGGACAGTGATGGCCTCTGAGGTGATTATGGGTAGGGGTGGCCTCTGAGGTGATGATGATGGGCAGGTCTGACCTATCTGAGGTGATGATGATGGGCAGGGATGACCTATCTGAGGTGATGATGGGTGGTGATGGCCTCTGGGGTCATGATGACATGCACAGAGGAACTTGATGAGAGAGATGTCAAGCATGTCAGTGAACAGGAAATGAAGGAAGTCATCAAGAGAACATAGGTGTCCGTGGTAGGTGTCTGTGGAGTTGGGCAGCCAGGGATCTGTACAGAGCAGGTCGGGAGAATCCATTTACAGAGAAAGCTGTGTATTTAGTTGTTGGATTACTTAGTTTGTTCTGATTGTAAAATACGTAGCAGACTGGATTGAAGGAGGAACATTAATATTTGTAGTCACGATCAGTTAAATCAGCAAATTTGGGTTTACTGAGTGAGTCTTACAGCATACTGCATGGCTTTGTTTTGTAATTTTGAGCAATTTCTTTAAAACCATTTTTACTGGGTAGGCACAGTGGTACATACCTTTAATCCTAGCACTGGGAGACAGAGGCAAGGAGATCTTTCTTATCTCAAGGCCAGCTTGGGCTATATAGTAATGTCAAGGCTACCTAGGACTACTTAGTGAGACTCCAAACAAAAGAAAACAAAAGCCCTGTTTTTACTCAGTTTAGAGATGTTATATTTCGAACGTTATTTTCAAAGTATTATCTAGTACAATCTAATATAACAACCTTTAAATACTCGCTTAGTGTTGGGGAACAGTAGGACACACAGGTCAAAAGAAAATCTGGGTGTTAACCAGAACAGCAGTTCACAGCCTCTGGGTCCCAACCCCTCTGGGGGTCGCATATCAGATATTTAAATTATGATCATAACAGTAACAAAACTATAGTTATGAAATAGCAATGAGAATAAGGGTATGGTTGGTGATCAGCATAGCATGAGGAACTGTATTAAAGGGTCACAACATTAGGAAAATTGAGAACCACTGACCTAGAGCTTGTTAATTTTGCCTTAACGTCTTGATATAAATGTTTTAAATTAACCTTTCCCATAGAGTGCATCATCCTCTGTAAAATAGGGATTCCATAGTTTTAGAATTACCATAAACTTGCCATGTACAAAACCTGGTAAAAATGTATGCCATTTTGCTAGAGACAGCTGAGTGGTGGAAGACTGTATAGGCCTTAGGTTGGATTCCCCAGCACAATCATGCACATTCAAATACACTGGAACACCCCCTACACACACACACACACACACACACACACACACACACACACACACACCCTGGATTGGGAGAGCATGCAAACAAATATGCCTTATTTGGAAGTGAGGTCTTATTAGTGGTCCCAAGATTTTCTGTCTATAGCGGGTAAAGCCTCTTCAGTGAGAATGGTACAGTTACATAGTAGTCATGAGTTAAGAGAGAATGGTACAGTTACATAGTAGTCATGAGTTAAGAGAGAATGGTACAGTTACATAGTAGTCATGAGTTAAGCAAGACAGCTGATGTTTTAGTATACATCGGTCAGATTGTATTAGTATTACAATCTAGACCAATGTATCTTATAAGCCTTAAAAAAGCTTTAAGCACATTCATGATAGAGTAGGCTTTTTATCATCTTATATATATGGGTGTTTTGTCTGTGTGTATGACTGTGTCCCATATGTATTCCTAGAGCCTTTGGAGGCCAGAAGAGGGATTTAGATGCCCTGGGGCTGGAGTTAACAGGCTTTTGTGAGCTGCCATGTGGGTGCTGGGAACCAAACCTGGATCCTCAGAAAGAGCAGCCAGTGCTCTTAACTCTTCATGCAGTGCCATCTCTCCTGCCCTAGGAAAAACATCTTAAAAGCAGGGTACATTATAGATGTTCTACAAGAGGAAATGATCGTCACATAAGCCTCATTTGTTGTGAACTGTGGTTGTTGTGCAGAATGGGCACGGTCGTGAGTTGTTGGAAGTCCTGTCACTCTGTGGAGACCTTTCTCCTTTAAACTAGAAGGAGCTGACGGTCTCTAATATGTCTACTTTCTCACTGATATATAGTTTGTCACTTAAAGGAGGAAAAAAACTAGCTATTTTTGTTGTTGGTAAAGTAAAATTAAATCTTAGGGAAGCTTAAATCACATTTGATACATTGATAGCTTCCCAATATTTAATATACTTGCTTAACAATAAGATTGGAGGTGGTATAATAAATTTAATAATTTGAAACAGTAAAGTCTGTGAGCATTTGGAGAGAAACATAACTCAGTGAATAATGCTTTTAAATGACTAATGCAGAAATATATACAGCTTGTGTACATGAAAGATTTAATGGGTAAAAAAACCACCAGATTTTAATATAATAGTTGGAAATGATCAAGGGTATTGGTTCTGATTTCACATGGCAGCTGTTGAAGAAATGCAACCTGAATGTACTATCACAGCATATCCATAGATCTGAAAGAGGCATAAAATACGAGCTTTTCAACTGTACATGCAAGACATGGTGTTTCTGCAAGTACTCAGTCAAAAGAACACACTATAAAAGACTGAATGTAGGAGATATGGTGATTCTGCCGTCCTCTGATGAGCCACACATTGAGACATTGAGCCTGTAAAGACAGTGCGCTCTTTGTAGTTTTTTTTATACTATTTTTTTCATTTAAAGTGCATGTTTAGATTACTTACAAAATAAAACCTTAAAAGTCTTAGCTCTTATTTTTGTATTTTAAATAAAAATACTGTAAACAAAAGTTCTTTGGTAAGTCCCAATAAAATTTCAAATTCTTAGATTCCATGGTCTAGGGCAGTCAACTTAGAGCGTGCAGAGCATGACATTCTTACTCAGAATGTTTTGCTTTTTAAAGCAATCAGTAAGTGCTCTATGAAGCATTTTTCAAATGGTAGTGATAGAATAGGCTTTGTATCACACTTAACATTGTTTGAAATGGTTGAAACTTTTCTAAACCTTCATTTTTGTTTTCTGTCTTTACAAGGGTACAGAGCTAGAGTGTTACTGGTGCTTGCCTTTGAACCTGACAACCTGAGTTTAGGCCCTGAGAGGGTAGAAGGAGAAAGGAGAAAACTTACCTCTTCAAGGCCACACATGTGCCTGGCATGAGTGTGCTCACACACACACACACACACACACACACACACAATTAGTAAATGTAAAATAAAAAAATAGAACTTAATAAATGTAAAATTAGAGAATAGAAGGAAAACAGAAAAGCAAACATAATTTGTCAAACTGATTTTTTTGCGTGTATTTTGTTTCTTTAGTAAGGCATAATGGAAAAGAGTCACGGATAATCTGTAATGTTTGTGATATCTTACATTTGGAGTTACTAAAATGGAAAGTTTTACATATTTTGCAGTAACTCAGGGCCACTTGGAGTGTATTTGGAGGCTAATTCTGCCCAGTGGGAACTTTGCATGCTAGTAGCAACTGGCTCCCTTCTACCGTGGTTCAAATCTCAAGGGTTCTGATTTCCTCTCTCTGAAACAGATAACCTCAGTGACGCTTTAAAGAAGCTGAAGATAACAGCTGCGGACAGGACAGAGGGCAGTGTGGAAGGGTGCTTGGATTGTCTGCTTCAAGCCTTGGCTCAGAATAGTAAGTTTCATTGTTTATTCAAATATTCAAACCAAAATGGATTAAGTCCGCATTGTTTAGAAATCGGTATAGTCAGGCACATAACTGTATTCACAGAATTCGTATGCTTTTGAATCTCTTTCTTGAATGCTGAAATTGTTTGCAGTGTTCTGTCCGCCTACCCAGCCTCCACCCGAAAGCACTCAAAGCCCAACTGATGGGCAAAGAAAAGAGTTGATTGGTCTTGGTGACATTTATATCAGCCCCACACAGGAGCCATTATGGTTTTTTCCCTACAACACGTACTTTAGTGCTTTTATAACAGAGCAAAACACAAGAGACTAAACTGTTTATGTGTGAGGAGGAGACAGGAGAAACTAAAGGGGGCTTGAATACTTAACATTGTTCTTCGTAGCACTTCTCTTTTAGCGTTTGAAAGAGTCTTATTTTAAGATTATGTATTTATGTATAGATTACATTGGAAGGGACTGTCAGTAGTCATAATAAACATTTCTCAAAACCTAGGGCCACGCTTGATGTTCAGTGTCTAGTAAATAATTCCAAAGAGAAATCACATCATTCTTCACTGACTATCACAATACATTAGTGCATTGGATAATTACGGAATTCTACTTACTAATTTCTGTATTATCATAGTGAGTGGATTTGACTTGAATGTATAAAATTATCTTCAGTAGTTTCCATAACCATACTTCATTGTACTATATTTGTGTATGATTATTCTGTTCTCCTCTTGGACTAACAGTGTAGCCTTTGAAGAGTTCAGAACAGAATGTATTGTTACAGTTTCAGTTTCAAGCACTTAGAGGTGATCTTTCTTTTTTACTTTAGCTTTCATTAAGCTGCCTAGAAAATGTAAATTGATCGATTACGGCCATGCTTCTACTTCATCAGAAAGAGCACATTTTGAAGCTACCTGTATTCACCTGTCACTGACAAGAACAACTTAGAGGAAGAAAGACTTGTTTTGGTTCCCTGTGTCAGTCCATCCTGGCAGTCGTGGTAGGGCAGAGGTGTTCAGTGACTAGCAACCAGGAAGTAGATAAAGGAAGGCACGGGGGACTTTAAAGGCAAACCCTTCATAGTTGACCTCCTTTAGCCAGTACTGACTCTAGAAGTTTCCACCATCTCCCCATAGCATTGCCAGCTAGTGGACAGGTGGCTTCCACACATGAGGCTGTAGGGTATTTCAGATTCGTACTCTAAATAATACTTGAAAGTTGAGTTTCAGTTACCTTTCCTTTTGACACTGTAACTCTGTGTTTAATACAGAGGTTACTCAGTGAGAATATTTGTACAGTGCTCAAGATGGTAAAGAAAAAAAGAAAGGAAATGTCTACTTCTATGCTCTCACCACAGTAGGAGCGAGCATGGCTATTCATCATGCTTAGTGAAAGTAAGCCAAACTTACAGTGAGCTTCCTGCTTGTTTCTCAGTAGCTTGCCAGCTGATGCCTTGGGAAGTTCACAGGTATGAAAGATTGCCATAACCATGGGAAGTTCTTTTGAATAGTGCTGGTCTAAGGAACTAGAAAGAACATGGTGACCCGATTTTACAAGTGCTTATGTAGGCAGCTTTACGTAATAGCATATTTCTCTAAGGAAACTGAGGGCCAGTCTTTTTTGTTGTTGTTGAAGAGTTGTACTGTTATAACCTTCCCTTGTTTCCCATTGTCAGTTCACTTTTTCTTTCTCTCTATGTTCATTTGTGGGGAGGAAAAAGAATTTTTTAAAGGAAACCATTAGCTTTAGAAACTGAATGATATAAAGTTGGTTTCCTTGGTAACATGTGGAAAGTGTGAGTCTTCCTCTGAAAAGCATGAAAAGCCAGAGTTGAGGAAGAAAGTGGCTAAGGGAAGCAAAGGTTAAAGCCCTTGTTTGTCAGAAGCCATCTAGGAAAGGTTAAGGCAAGCGAGTAAGTTTTCTGGATGTGATGGGTGAGCTCTGAGATGCAAGGTCCTCAGAGATTTCATCCCAGGATTGCTTCTCTCTGCTGATATGCCTCTCCCATCACTATAGCCTAATGATTCCTGCTGGGCAGATTTCCTGCAGAATCAATATGAAGATGTACTTTCATATATTAATACTGTATAGATGAATTGATGATTTCATAATTCCTGATAATGATTTTGTAGAATTGCTAAATTGATACAATATCAAGCCCCTAGTAGAATAAAAGCTGCAAATGGAGTTATGTAATTATGCGACACAGGCTAATTATTCTAGGATAAGAAAGCAGGCTTAAAACAAACACTATCAAGGAAAACATTCCTTCTAGGTTAAAAACAGAACAAGTTATCTGCTAACTAAGGTTCATAAACTGGGAATGGACAATGTATTATAGGTATAAGGACAGAAAAATAAATGATGGTCTAGTTTATCCATACAAAACTAATAAGATACAAGGCAGATGATTTGCCTCTATAACTGCTAACTTGTGCCATAAAAATTATTGCTTTAAGCTTATAATGAACTTATAGGTCTAGGAGATAGATAATGAGTGGCTAGTCAGATACTAGTTTTAATAGAAAGACATGTAAACGTCGTAATGTTTAAACCTTTTGGCATGAATGTGTTGCAATTCCTTAAACTTATGACGTGAACTATTGGCTTAATTTCCTATGAACTTATTGAACGTAAGAATGTTTAGAAAATCATGTAATTATCCTGTTGTAATGGTTCTGTTAGTCCTATGAGGTAACTTTTAGAGAAAGTATTCATATTGAGAACAGAAATAAAGGTTTGTTGCAAGCTTCTTTTTTCTGCTTCATACTGAGGGAGTGAGTAGATTTGTTTTGTTTTGCTTTTTGGTTTTTATTATTTATTATTTTTTGCATGCCTCTTTTTCTTTCTTTTTCTCTTCTTTTCTTTTTTTCTTTTCTCTCTGGTTCACAAAGAGTTAACCAACTCTGAGCCTCTCACCAGGCAGGAGAGGAGCCTTTGAGCCAGAGTGAAAAGAGCCAAGCATCTAAGCCTTTTTTTTCTTTTTTTCACTTGATATGCACTCACTGATAAGTGGATATTAGCCCAGAAACTTAGAATACCCAAGATACAATTTGCAAAACACACGAAAATCAAAAAGAAGGAAGACCATCGTGTGGACACTTCATTCCTCCTTAGAATAGGGAACAAAATACCCATGGAAGGAGTTACAGAGCTTGTGAACCCTTCTTCCTCCATTCTGGAATGTTGGCTGGCAAGACCTTGAGCAGGTCTCGTGCAGGTAACCACAGTGCCTTGAGTTTCTGATACATCAACCTGGTTGTGTCCTTCCCAACCTATGACACTGAAACATTTCTGCCCCCTCCTTCCCTGTGTTCCCTGAGCTGTGGTGGTGCTGGGGGAGTAATGCGCATGTCCCATTGGTCTCAGAGGATCCCACAGTCACTTGATTTCTGTGCTCTGGCCAGTTGTGAGTTTCTGCATAAACACCATTCGCTGCACAGAGAAGCTGCTCTGGTGAGGACTGAGAGCTTGATACTGTGTCGATTTAGGAAAATAATGGTAGGTTCACCACTGGTGTCTTGGAGGCCCACAGTATTGGGTTCTAAGGGCAGTTCCAGTTCCAGACATAGGTTTTCTTGTGTGTATCAGAGCATAAATCTAAGCAGAAAGCACTTATTTACTCCTGATAACCTTTGTGCCATTATTCCCACCTTGGGCGTATCTCATCTTGCCAGGCCAGTCTTTATTGTAGCTCACAGGGTTAGTAGCTGTTAGGTAGAGGACAATGCTCCATTGACTGACTTTACATTGACTTTACACTGGCTATTTCCTGCTACTGACATCAGAGGGTTTTAACGTTGATATATGCTCTTATGTGGATTTCTTCTTGCTTGCCCCCACCCTTCATTGGTTTAGTACCTACGTCAATTTTTAGAGGTAAGCATTAGAAGACTCAAATGTTCACTAGAGTACATTTTGCTTAAGCAAGTACTCTGTATAAATCTCTGATCTAAATTAATAACATTCACTCATATAAACGCTTTGATCTCACTTTTTAAATATTTTTAGTAAATACAGGAAGGCCACCAGCCAAGAAATCAGGCTGTTTGTTCTGGTTTCATTTGATTCTGCTTATAGCTACATGACTTTCAGCAAGTGTTTGCTGAGTTCTAGTATGGTTACACTGTTTCATTCTTGTTTGGGAATTTAAAACAGTGAATAACCGTGGTATCCAAATATTTTGGAATCTCAGTCACCTTGCAAGAGAAACTACTAGTTTAAAGGTCCAGAGATGTCCTGCAGCACATTCTACTGTTTTAAAACTTGCACCCAGGCTGTAATTCTAAGCACATGCTTTTGTGCACAAGTTGTTCATGCAACTTCTCTGAATGTATGTCCTTTGTGTCTTGTTAGTCTTTGCCTATGGTATGCCTTTAGTAGTAGCAAAACTACCTTCTGCCAGGGACTAAAACACCAGATGTCAAAAGCCTCACTAAATTTACTCTTAATGAATGTAGATTTGCTGCTATATGGAGAAATGAAAAAAAAAAAGTATTAACTTTTTCATAGCATTGTCTAGAATAAATTTCACTCTTTTTTTCTTCCCCATTATCAAATGCAGAAATAGAAGCAGGCTAAATTCAGTTATTAATTTTTATTTATGTTACATTTTTTAGTTCCATGGCTTGTTATATGTTTATGACTAATACTAATGATATACTACAGTTTTGTTTTGTTTTTAACCAAAGAAACAGAGCATTTAAGAATATGTGAAGGGCTGGAGAGATGGCTCAGCAGTTAAGAGCAGTGTCTGCTCTTTCAGAGGTCCTGAGTTCAATTCCCAGCAACCACATGGTACCTCACAACTGTCTAAACTCTACTTCCAGGAAATCTGACAGCCTCAAACACCAATCCACATTTTTTTAAAAAAGAACATGTGAAAGAGGGCTAAAGCGATGACCCCGGAAACAGAAGCACTGCAGAGGACCCGTATTCAGCTCCCAGCATTCACATGGGCCTCATAACCACTCCGGACTCCAGTTTCATGTGATTCAGTTCTTCTGACCTCTGTAGGCACCAGGCATGCACATGTGCACATACATCAATGCAGGAAAGAACAAAAGAAAAAGATAATGTATGATCATCTCAAGTATATAAAGAAATCAAGTAAAAAGACATTGGTAGTTCTGATGAAGTGAGTCTTTAAGACTTCCACCAAATAATAGTCTTTAAAATTCCATGCAGCTCACTTAGGAAATAAGATAAACCAGTTAATCATTTCTGTGCCTTCATCAAAACTAGGAGATAGGTTTCACATTATTAGGGGAAAAAAGTGTAGTTAAAGATACTCTCTAGAGAGATTTTTGCCAAGACTGCATAAACTACTCAACAAGAAGAGAACAGGAAACCACTCACCCAAGGGTGAGAACACACACCATTTCATTTTTCTTCAGGAAGGAAACTCCAAACTGGGTAGGACATTTTTTAGACCTTTGTCTTAGGCTAGATTGAAGTACTGGCTGTTTGAAAGTATATAGGAAACCAAGCTTAATGGTGCTTGCTTGTCTTTCCAGTTAAAGGCTGGAGGGGGAGGAGCTTCAGGTTGAAGAATCACTTGAACATGCAAGTGATACATGCAAGGTTCTGTGACAAAGGCGGCACATAGATCTCACATGCCAATCAAGAGGACTATTATGGGAAGTGAAGGAGTTACTTGAAACTCTTGGATACCTGGTGAATTGCAAGAAGTAAGAAGAAGTTAAGTGACTATAGAAATAAGAATAGTACAAAATTATAAGACATGCAATACTAATTAATTTTGTGTTAACCATGACCATAATACCAGCCAGAAACAAGAGAGGGAAAGTTGATTTTTGAATCAAGTTTCATAAGGTCCAGTCCACCATGAGGAGGAAGAGAAGAAGCGCAGTGATGTAAGCATGAACAGCCAAGCAGCCGGGAGGGCCAGCAGCAGGAAGGGAAGCAAGGCAGGGCTGGGGGGGGGGGGGAAGCACAATAAGCTAGATTTTTCTTTCCCCCCACCTCTGTTCTGACTCCCACTTAGCCCATGGGGTGATGCTACCCACATCCAGAATGTGTCTTCTCACACTGGCTCTGTTGTCTCTTGAAGCACCCTCTCAGACACCAAGGGGTGTTCCTCTGAGCTTCCTTGATCGTTGCAAATTCAGTCAAGTTGCCAGTGATAAGTAACTATCACATACACTAAGTACTGCTTTTGGTTTGGTTAGACGTGAGAGCTTTTTAGGGAAAGTCTAGGTATTCATCTCAGGTCTTTCCCATTACTACATTTAAGTTGTACTCAGTTACTCACTGAATCAAGGTTTCTGCTGAGGTATATAAAGTAGAAAGCAGAAAACAAACAAAACCAAAGTATCTTAGCTACCGAAAACATTCCTTTTCCCAATAAAAACAATCTATGAAGCAGTTACCAAAAACAAACAACCCACGGTAACTTTCACTAGTAGCATTAAGTAAGCTTTTGAAAACATAAAAAGGAAAAACTGAGCCAGAAACTTTAAAACCTAAGTGTATAAAGACCAGGAAGATGTAAAGTTCGGATTGACCAGAAGAAATGAAAGAACGTGACAGAAAAGGTTGAAATTAAAGAATAAAACAGAATGAATCATAGAAGACATGATTAATATCAAAGACAGACCTGTATCATCTCTGTAAAGGTATATGTAATTAGAGTCCTAAAGACAAACCAGTCAAAGAAAACAGTACAGAAGATAAACTTCCTACAAATAAAGGAAGACGGGCCTCTAGCAAAAGGATTCAGCGGGTCCTTGTAAAAATTGACCTATCATGTTACAGTGACCCATAGTAAAGTTCTTAGGATTTTTAGATTTGATTTGATTTGATTTGATTTTATATTGATCATTCTGGCACTGAGTTGTCGATAAAGACCACATGAAGCTCTAGTATTCTACGGTTATGTCATTGATTGAAGTTAACTGACATCCTCAGTCGTGTGTAAGGGTCTTCATTATTAGTAGATCTAGCTGCTGTTGGTTAAGGGACACAGGCTCTCCAAGTAAAGAACTCATAACTTTAGAGTGCTTAGCACTCACGTTAGCATTACAAGCTGTTGCTCCATTCCCCCTGACACAGAGTCACCCATGTGGTGTGTGCTTCGGCTGCTTGGCCTTCAGGAGCTGCCTCAGTTTTCAGTGCTGTGTCAGGTCAACTTGTCTGGTAGTATCTTCTTACTGGTGCTCAAATGGTTCTTATGTTACTTAGTAATGGCCCCCAACTCAAGTGGTAATGTTTGCCATTTGATTATGCTAAAGAGAGCCCACAAAGAACCCCTTTAAGTGAAAAGGGAGGGGTTCTCACTAAACAGAAAAAAATGTGGGCCGTTGTTACAAAGGTCTGTGGAAACAACAAACCTTTTTTTACCCATAAACTGTGAAGAAGAAAAGACTTATGCTAGTTGCACTGTTGTACCTTAAACTAAGCTAGAGAAGAGTAGGTGATAAAAAACAGAAAGGACATTAAATTTGTGGATGGAAACGTGAACAGAAACAGTTCTAATGGATCACAGTGTATTGTGCCAGATAGTGCTAAGCCTCTCTTTATCTTGCCATAAGGCAATGTTCTATCAGTCAGATATATATATATATATATATATATATATATATATATATATATATATATTTGCTGAGAGAGAGAGAGAGAGAGGAAGTGGAGGGAAGGAGGGAGGGAGGGAAGGAGGAAGTGGGGAAGAAGGAAGGAAGGAGGGAGGGGGAGGGGGGGGGGGGGGGGGNGGGAGGGAGGGAGGGAGGGAGGGAGGGAGGGGAACAATAAGATACTGTGGAAGAACAAGAGCACATTGATAACATTGATAGACCTTTCACTTTAACTATTCTGTTTTGTTATTGTTTATTGCTAATCTCTTAATTATAAGCTAAATTTCACCTTAGTGTTTAGAGGAAAATAGCATATATTCTGTATTGATTACATACATTTTAATATAAATGTATATATTGTATCAGAATGGCTGTTGTGGTATTTCACAGCTTGTGTTAGGATGGCCTTTGTACTAACAATGACCTCAATGTACAAAAGTCATGATGCTAGTTCACCATATATGAAGAAGTTGTTATAGGTGTGTGTGTGTGTGTGTGTTTAGTGTAGTCTGGTACTTTCTGTAATATCAAACATCTTACAGGTCTTGGGACTTATACTTTAAACATACAGAGAAGCTCCTGTAAGCACTATCTTATTGTGTCAATTTGTTCTGCTCTAAGAAAATCTAGGTTCCTTAATTTATAAATAGGTGACCAACACAGAATTAATTTCATTTTTGTTGTATGTGTGTGGGGAGGTTTTTTTTTTTTTTTTTCATTTTATTTCAGCATTTCTTTTATCATTTGTTCTGTTTATTTAGTTTTGGTTCTAGCAGGTGAGAAGAACATGAAGTTAGGTAGTAGGGAGATGATCTAGAGAAGGTGTTATGGAGGGGAACTATATGATCAAAAATACATTGTATGAAGAAAACTCTTCAGAGTCAAGCCTAAACTGTAGCTGTTGGAAGAGTCTGGAGACCTCCTCAGACTTAAGAGCTGCGGGTGCCAACACCTGAGGCTTGCAAGCTGATTCACTGCTGGTCTGGAGCGAATTAAGTGATTTGAAAGCCTAGAACTCTCTCCAACTCGACTAGCTAGATCAGTAAGCCTGTGGCTCTGAAACCTTGCAGCCATAAATCTCGAGCTCTCACAGGCTTGGAATTATAAGATGCTGAAATATGAAAACCTGGCCTTCAAGGCCCTGGCCCTTCTGAGGAGCGCAGGAAGCCAACATTGAAGAAGCTCTGACCCCGGCCTATTCATGATTCCATCTTGATCAAATAGATGTCTCTTCACCACCCACAGTTGATGGTAACATTGTTGTGGAGGCAGAACCAAGTAAATCCCAGAATCAAGGTACCAGCAGGCATGGAGACTACTGAACTATCCTATAGTCTTGATAGTGCCTTGGCATTCAGGTGATGGAAGACAAGTAACTCAGAGTAAGATGATGTTTAGCACCCTGACATGCCATTCATCCACTCATGAAGACTAAGCCCTGTGGTTTTGTTTTTCTTCTCTTAAACTTTGAGACATGGTGTTGTTACATTGTAGCCCAGGCTGGACTAGAACCTACTATGTAACTCATGCTGGCCTCTCAGCCTCCTGAGAACTGGGATTGCAGGGAGATTACAGTTATGAGGCATGGTAGCTGGTTCTTTGTGGTTTTAATAGCTTCGCCAAAGGCAATACTGTCATGTTCAAAGCATGAAAATCTAGGTAAAACACAATGCTTTAGTTATTTCGTTAGTCTGAGACAGGCTGCTTTAAACCAAAGATACTTATTTTGGCTGGTCGCATAGGGGTCTAAAGTCAAGGTGCCTCAAATGGTAATGTCTTTTGTTGACAAAAGACCTGAAGTGGAACAGAGTGTCACATGGCAACCCGTAGGGAACATGAGCACATCTGTGTCTTTACTGGCTATATCTGGGCTGCATAGTTTTATGTTAACACAAACTGGAGCCATTGGGAAGACATAATCTCAGTTGACCCCCCCCCCACCAGATTGGCGTATGGGCAAGCTTGTGATACATTATCTTGATTGTTGATCAACATAAGAGAGGCCCATTCTCTGGGCATTGCCATCCCTGGACTGGCAGACTTAGGCACTGTCATAAAGCAGACTGACCTGGCCATGGGGAGTAAGGCCAGTGAGTAACCTCTGCTTCAGTCCCTGCTTCTAGGTTCCTGCCAAGAGTTTCTACTCTGACTTCCTTTGATTTTTTACTGATGTGGAACTGTTTTTTCTCCCTACATTGCACCTGCTTATGACGTTTTAATCAATAGAGAGGGGGGAGAACTTAACTAAGACAAATCTCTCTCAAACAAAGTACCAGGAGGTTTTCTACTCTCTGTAATTATATTTTCTTTGGAGTTTTTAGCCAGAACTCCACAAAACGATAATCTTGCATCTTTCCCATAAAAACTAACATTGGCTTGAACTTTCAAATTAGTAATAAGCAAGGAGATGCCTGGTGCTGTATTTTAGTTTCTAATGTTAGTAGCAGTCTTTATGAATGCTTCTGTGTTAAATGCAGCCCCTTGATTTTATGTGAGACTCCCTTTTCATTAAAAAAAAAAAAAAAAAATCAGTCTGAATAGAGTGGATTTGAAAACAAAAATCAACTACTTTAAATACTAAGCCCTTTGTAGTCAAATCAGTTACTATTAAAGATAGTAAAGGTCTATTGTGTTTATTATTTTAAGCTATTAAAATTATTGTTGGATAGTACTAACAGTACGGGAACTTTTTCTTGAGGGAAGAAAATAGAAAATTTATACTGAATGTAATAATGATGTTCAGATAATTTGTATGACCTTTATTCAAAAACAAATGCTGACTTAAATTAGTACAAAATAATTAAGATTGATAAGAATGTAATAGAGGAAATGTTTATTAATTAATTGGCCTAGGAAGCTTAGGTTATAGCCTCAAATAATATAATATGTACCTACCAAAGTCTTCAAAACTACATTAAATAAAGGATTAATTGTACCAGAAAAATTCATTAAAAGGCTGGCCGCTTGGGAGGCTAAACTCGGCAAGTTTGACTGCACTGTGCTTATCCCAGGCCATTGCCAGGCTGGTGCTGGGCTTCAGGGAAGCACTAGACACTGCTCTGGGTGAGAAAGCACAGTCTGAGATGTGAGAATGCTGAAGCTGGGGTTCCCTGCCTTCCAGGCCCCCAGTCGCCGCTGGAGAACCACACAAAGAAGTCAGGAAGAAAGTGTCTGGGGTCCATAGGCCCACAACGGGGCCAGGACCAGAGGCTTCCAAACTCCTGGACATCTAGGCAGATGGGATACACTAGGAGATGGGAGCAGAGTTAGGGACTCACAGACTGAGGACAGCATCTAGCCGGGGGACAGGGGAAATGGGGAGCTCCAGCTTAGCTGAGCAGAGGTGATTGTCCTTAGCTTGGGGCGATTGTGGCTGGAAGCACAGAGAAGTCTTCTATGGGAGAGTTAAGCTGAATGACTTCTCCATGGCTCCCCATGGCAAATCTTTTTGAAAGAGACAGTCATGGTTCTAAACTGTTTATTGATTGTTCATTGAGGAAAATGGATGCATGCCTGCTGGGGTAAATCTCCAACCCAAATATGCCCTGGCAATGAAAACAACTCAGCCAGGCGTGGTAGTACACACCTTTAATCCCAGCACTTGGGAGGCAGAGGCAGGCGGATTTCTGAGTTCGAGGCCAACCTGGTCTACAGAGTGAATTCCAGGACACCCAGGGCTATACAGAGAAACCCTGTCTCAAAAAAAAAAAAAAAAAAAAAGAGAGAGAAAGATAGAGAAAAGAAAACACAACTCAGTTAATATGATTACATGCTGAGCGCCTAGATTGGGCAGATCTACCGCTATGTTACCATCTTCCACATCTGTGAGACCCCTTAGAACTTGTGGTTTCTCCAGGCCATGTGCTTCTGCTCTGCTTTTCTTCCTCCTCCTCCTCCTCTGCATCCTCCCTTTTCTTCCTCCTCCTCCTCTGCATCCTCTCCCTCTTCCATTTTTCTCCTTTTCTCTCAACCCTCTGCTCCACCTTCCTTTTATCTGGCAAATCAACAACTCTTCTTTATTTTACAAATTAAGGTGGGAAGCAGGTTTACAGAATTTACCCAGTGCTGACTCATTCCTTGTTGGCCACCCCTTGCAGGTGAATAGAGTTAACATCAAATGTAATCAGCCCCAGGGCTATCCACAACACATACCATACCTTACCATACCATACCATACCATACCATACCATACCATACCCTACCCTACCATACCATACCAATTTCTCGGGGTGGACCTGAGATTAAATACCTTTTCCAGGGAGGAATGCCTGGGAAGGGAGGCTTATTTGGCAGGGAGCAGAGAGTAGCCTTAGTCTCGGGTGTGGGGTGTGTACCTGGCAAATCTCCAGGTCTCAGACCCACTCTTCCTTCCCAAGCTTCCTGGCGTGGTTTTACCGTCCCACAGTGAGGTGACTCAGAAGGTAAGGGTGCTTGCTGCCAAAGTTAGTGTCTGGATTTGATCTCCAGGATTACTTGGTGGGTGGAGAGAGTCAACTCCAGCAGATTGGCCTCTGCCTTCCACATTCATGCTTGAGTATGCACACATGCTTGCACACACACAAATAATGTAAATAAAAATTCAGAATTCTCCAGCATTTAAGCATCCAAGGTAAAAATATTTTCATAACTATAGTCATTCATGAGCCTTTAAAATATACCTCTGTGAATTAAGCACTAGTTTATATTCAACATTGTTAATTATAATGTTTTCATGCTTTTAAAAATGTCATTTAACCTAGATTTGCATAATGAATTTGTAATATCTTGTGAGTTTAGGTATTTTAAGGTTTAATAAATATGAATAGAAATTATAGATTAATGTAAAATTATTTAAGGTTCATAACATTTGCCCTTTAGAGGACTTTAATCTAGCTAGAAAAGCTGTTATTTAAAGTTTGGAAAAAAAATTTGATCATCGCCTTAATTAACACAAAGCTCTAGATTTTTCATTAAATAAAGCCGAAGGAAATGTTTCATCATAAACATATGTTTCATGCTAAGTCAATAAAAGCAAAGCCACTCTATTTCCCTTGTTCTTTATTTACTAAGATTTTAATTTTCTTGAGTCATAAATGTATACAGATATTATCACCAACTGTAAAATTGTTGAAATGGGAAAATAATGGAAACATTGAAATAACCATAGAGAAAGAAATGAGCTTTGGAGTTGGGAATGATCGACATAACTGATCCCAGCAGGCAGGAATCAGGAAGGGAGTTGGAAGGGAGACTGCACCGTTCTACCCAGGTCTTTTCTCGAAAGAAAAAGAGAAGTTAGCTCTTTCCCTAAAGTAATCAAAGTGAAGGAAAGGTAGCTTTGAAATGCAAAGGATCCAAAATGACAATTGCAGGAGCACCCCTCATAGGGTGATTTTATCTAATGGATATACAAGTCAGATATATGTTCTTAACCAAATATAAGACTCTCTCTCTCTCTCTCTCTCTCTCTCTCTCTCTCTCTCTCTCTCTCTCTCTCTCTCTCTCATACACACACACACACACACACACTGGGGGGTCATATAAGATCTTGATGAAAACTGCTAAGGCCGAAGGCATAATTATTCCTCACTCTCTTTCCTTTGTTTTGAGATAGGATTCATGTATCAGTGGTTGGCCTGGAACTTGCCTTGAGAGCAGCCCCTTTACCTTCTGACCCTGCTGTCTCCCGCCTGTGCTGGATCACAGGCCTTGCTCATTAGCTTGTAATGTTACAGGATTGAATGCAGAATTTATGCATGCCAAGCAAGCGCTGTACCAGCTCAGCTACATCCCCAGACTTATGTGACTTATTCTCAACTCCATGGTTGTGGTCATTCTGCTCTATCATAAATCAGCCATAATTAAAGAAATATAAATATTCCATACCCTTTTTGATAATAGATTAATTTTTTCTCACATAATAACTCCTGATTAAGGTTTTCCCTTTCTATACTTCACCCAGATCCTCCCCTCCCATCCCTTTCTTTCATTAGAAAACAAACAGGCTTCTATGGGATAATATTAAATACAATAAAACAAAAAGTAACATCAGAATTGGACCAAACAAAAGGAAAAGAACCTGAGAGAAAGCTCAAGAAACAGAGACCCATCTGTCCACACACTCAGAAGCCTCATAAAACACTGATGTAGAAGTCATAATATATACACAAATAATAAGATTAAAAGGGGGAGCCTGACATGACATTGAGACAAGGACCCTCTAAACATGCCATTGAATATCTAGGCTAATATCTATGTTGGGCCATTTAATAAGATCTTTAGTTAGATTTCTTTTGTGAAGTAGAATGGTATTTAATCTTATTCTTTTATACTTGAAAAGCAATGTAGGGTTCTCTTGAGTTTTAAGAAAGCTGGCTTAGGTAGAGTGAAAGTCTGTTTCCTTTTTCTTATTCTGTTGTTATGGGCTACCTGGGCAGTGGCAGAGAATCCTGTCCAGAGTGTCATGGGCCTGCACATCAATTATTCATGTCTAGAATAAGAAGCAGTCTGTTTCCTGAATGTAGGTGGAGCCATTCAAATTTTAGGAAACAGTTCAAGTACAGACGTTGATTTTGTGCTACAGTGCTGTGGTCAAATGTGAGTGCATATTCTAAAGGTAGATTTAGAACAGTTTTGTATGGTCATATTGTGCTTTTATGAAGCAAATATGCACATTCGTATTCCCCCTCCCCATTTTCAGGTTTCATACCACAGTGTTTGATGCAGCTAAATAAATAATCTTTCTGTAAGAGGCTAAAAGTTGATTATTTGATATGGAAACAGATAGGTAAGTGAAAAATTATAATTTGTCATCAGAAATGCTATAATTGATAAATGTTTAATACCTTATGGAGATACGCTTATTAGCTGCTACTAAAGTAAAATTGACTCATATCAAAAGGAAATACTCATAAAAGAATGGAAGGCAATTGGAAATCAGACTTTTGTAGTTCAATAATTTCAACTCTTTAAAAATTTCAACTCTTTAGCCTTTGAGTTTTTTTTCTTTTAATCATGTTATATAACGCTAGATGTAGTTGCTCTATGTAACATAGAATTAATTCATTTTTATTCTTATATTCTGAATGACTCTTATAATGCACATACTAGTTGAACCAATACTTTGGGTTCATGAACATTTTAATTTTTTAATATTACTTTATTTCCCCCTTGTGTTTTCAGGCTTCCTTTCCTATGCAGTATAATCTGAATACAGTTTCTCCTCTTAGGGTTCCAGTTCCTCACTCCCCTCCCCTCCCCTCNCCTCCCCTCCACTTTTGTCCCTTATTAGAAAAGACTAGGCTTCTAAAAGATAACAAAACACAACAAAGTAAAATACAATAAGATAAGACAAAGCATCGAAGTTGGACAAGACAAACAACAGAAAAAGGAGAAGAGCCACAAGAGAGGCACAGGAGTCAGAGACCCTGAGTTTGCTCCCCCAGGGGTCCTGAGACAGCCCTACTGAAAGCTGCAGCACATGGCAGAGCGCCTGGTGCAGATCCGTGCAAGCTCTGTGCTTGCTGCCTGGGTCTCTGAGCTCTTTGCTCAGTCATTTTAGAGGGTCCTGTTCACCTGGTGGTGGACTACTCTTTTAGATAGATAGATAGATCACTCCGTATTCCAGCCCCTGCCCCCTCCCCCCATCCACCCAAAGCTTCAAATTTACAGTTTTACACACCCGTGAGCCATCAAGCAGTAGTTGGGATTTGAACCGGGGTTCTTTGGATCCACAGTCACTGCTTTTAACTGCTGAGCCACTGCTCCAGCACTGGACTGCTCTTTTAATACTGCAGTTCAAGATTTTTGCTTAACAATCTAGTAGGTATTACATCACATGTGGTGATTGGGCATTTGAAAGGGCAGCTAACTACATTCGAAGTTAGCTCCCACCTCAAGTACTTAGTTATAAAAAAAATTAGTTACTTGATTTCCTTGATCATATAATAAAGCGGTTAACATAAATATCTATTAAACGTACCTGCCTGCTTGAAAACTTCACGTTACTTAAAGCTTACATTCTATTTTCATTGAGTGTGGTGGTTTATATGAGGATGTCCTGAGACTCAGATATTTGAACAGTTTGGTCCCCAGTTGCAAGTGCTAGGGGAGGTGGCTCACCACCTGGACGAGGTCACATTGGGGGGCAGAGTTTGAGAGTTCATTGCTCTGAATCATTTCCAGGCCACACATTGTGTTTCATGCTTGTGATTAAAGAGGTGTGATCTGTTAAGTTACTTGATTCTGCCACCATGTCTGCCTGTTGCTGCCATGCCTCACCTACATATTCCTCTGGAACCACAAGGCCAAATAAACTACATTCCATAAGTTGCCTTTGGCCGTGATGTTTCCTCACGGCAGCAGGAAAGTGATCCGTGCTGAAATCAGGGTCCTGGGCTGGTAGGTGCTCCTTCAGCATTCTCACACGTGGGGTTATTTGAAGATATTGTTAGTACAGGACATCAGGACCTCTGGCTATAAAGATTCTGATTTAGTATTTCTCAGGTTAGGGCCTAGAATTCGCATTTCTAGTAAGTGTTAGGAGGACGCTAACCTGTGGATCTCACAGTCAAAAGATTAAAACGTAGACAGGTTATCTTTCAGTAGGTACAAAGGTGCAGCTGCAGAAAGATCTTTATATAAAACATTTTGTTCTAGATACTTCCCTCATTTGAGCATTTACAAACGAACAGGTAAAAAGCCAGAGAGAGGTACCAATGCTCGTAATCCGGCACTGGGGAGGTGGAGACTGGCCTTTCCTCCTGGAGCTTGCTGGCTAGCCGGTCTAACCTGTTTAGTCAGTGGACAAGCCCTTCTACACACTAACAAATGTAGACCTGTGGATGGCACCCAGTGAATGATACCAGAGGCCGTTCTGTGGCTTGGGTATGCGTACCTGCACGTAAGAACACACAAAGCAAGGGATGATGACATTGGTATGGAGAGAAAAGGAAAGCAGCTAGAAATCTGAGTGAGAGGGGGAAGAATGCACAGCCGTAAATAACAAGAAGAATAAAGCATGCAGGAGACGCAGGATTTGACTGAATTGGAGAATGGGATCATGGATGTGATCATGGTGGCTACAGGGCTACCTCCTATCAGTAAAGTCCTGGGGTTACTTTGAAGCATACACAAAGAAAACAGTTCAGGTATGGAAACAAAACCTTTAGTGTCTTCTGAGACACTCACAGCTTTGTTTGGCCACTGTCCTCTCAGTATTACCTAATTGCCTTTTTTTGGGTCTCCTGTCTTCGTGGAATGGATCCCTGGTGGCAGATGGGCTAAGGAGTTGGATGGGAATTTGACAGAGTCCGAGAGAGGGAGGGAGGGAGGGAGGGAGGGAGAGAGAGAGAGAGAGAGAGAGAGAGAGAGAGA
>NC_034593.1:126502824-126519606 GCF_900095145.1 Mus pahari | reverse complement strand
GAGAGAGAGAGAGAGAGAGAGAGAGAGAGAGAGAGAGAGAGAGAGAGATTGAGAGAGAGAGGAATCTGAGTGTATTTTTCTAAATCGAGCATCAAACTTTTATACAGGAGAACAAACAAGAAAAACCAGGCAGGACACATCTGCAGAGTTACAGTGACACAAAACAAAGGATTGCATACAACAAAAGATGGCTAGGACCTGGCAGCTTAAGAAGGAAGCCAGGTGTAAAGCTAGTCAATTGTTAACCCCCATCACCAGGGGTTCCCAGTAAATGCTTGATTATGCTATTCCTTTGGGCCTAGTGAAAAAAAACCTGTCAGGGGATTCCCTAAACCCACCTTTTTGCTATGCAAATGTATATTCCCTGTCCTTAGTAATCACTCTGCAGACTAACCCGTACTAGAAGTAAATTTGAATGTTAATGAATAGGTAACCTTCTCACTGAATCCTACTGAATTCCAAGCTCGTAGGCTTATCTATGATAAAATTCAATCTTTAAAGGCACTTATAATACTGAAAGAGAGCATACACCATATTAAAGTGGGGATAGGGTTGGAGTATACGGGTTATGAGAATGCCAAGGTTCCAGGAGGCTGAGTTTCCTTGAAACTCTGCCTCGTGAGTGGTTCCAGGCCCAGTCAAGCAGACTTCACTGGAGTGGGCATGGCATTTACTGTATTAAAGTAACTTAACTAACCCAGCTTCTTGATAATAATTTTGTCCGGAAGTCTCATCATAGTCTTTATGAAAAGCATCATTTAAAGATGTTTAGTTACATTGATTGTGTGTGTTCACACAAGGGCCACAGCAAGTGTGTGGAGCTGAAAGGAACCTCCTTCCAGCACGTGGGTCCCAGCTGTTGAGTTCAGGGTGTCAGGCTTGGCAGCAAATGCCTTCACCTGAGCCATCTCGAGCTAGCTCCCTCATCACCAACAACCAGGATACTAAAAACCACTTTCCTTGTTGCTTTTGACACAGTGTCTCTTGTTTGTGCACATTGAACAGGGAAGACTAGCCTCAAATCCCTGGTCTGCCTGCTTCCAAGTCTTGGTGCTGTTATACCTGGTTTTAAAAACATTTTTATTGACATTTTTATTTATTCTTTCTTGAAGCTCCTATTCATTTGTCCTATTTCTAGCTCTTGGGTAAATGTATAAATAATATTTTTTTTTCTGGCCAGATTTCTGTGTTGGGGAATCACTACCATATTCCTTATTTTCTCTGTTGTAACACTAGGGTATTGTTTTCCAAAGAAAGGTGACGGCATGTTTTCCTAATCTATCTGTGTCACATTTGCATTCTTACTTGAAAGAAAGTGTTGGAAGGACAAAGGTGATGTCTTCTCCAGAGCATATTGGATTCACAAGGAAAAAGGAGTTGACGTGTGTAGTTACGAAGGCAGCAAATCTTACTTGGCAGAGTGGACCAGAGCTGGAGGGCCAAAGGGGAGCTCACGCTGCAGTCTGGGTTTAAAAGCAACTAACTCAAGTCCCTTTTGCTAGGACAGTGGTCTTTGTCTCTCTTTATGTCTTCAGTTGAAGACATAACATGGGCATACCTACATTGTAGAGAGCAAATGTGTTTTACTCAAAATCCACTGATTTAAATGTTAATGGTATCTAATAACATCATCATGAAAACATTCAAGATAATGTTTTACTGTATAACCTGGACACTGCCATTAAACCAAATTGACAACAATTAACTATGACAAGTAGAAAGTGTATTTCTATTGAAATATGAAAATGAATTATGTGGCACAATAGATAGTTTGGAATAATTGCTAAGGAAGAATGCCATTGGAATGATAATGTTATATGCAAAATCAGTAATTGATTTTACTGAGAATTATCCTGACCTACTTTTGAATACTCACTGTTAAATCCCAAAATGAGGTTCCAAAGGCAGGGTAATTTTTTTAAAGTAGGAACATATGGATTCGGAGTCTAGATTTTAGCACACAATGTTCTTTGAGGTGAATTTATTTTAGATGCTTGTAATTTTCTCTTCCCATAGTTGAGTGTTCCATATCTTTTCATTATACTAAAGGAGCAAACAGAATGTTTCTCTTTGACTCATAATAACTTAGTCATGGAGTGATTATCTTTTCTTTGTGATGTGTGTATGTGGGAAGGACAGTATAAAAGCAAGGCAGTTTTCTACAGTGGTTTCTAAAGGCTTGAAGAATATTTTTGCATATGTTTGCATTTGAAAAATCTGATCTAAGACCTGAGTAGTCTAATGCAAGCTAAAACGTTTAGTCCCCGCATGAGCTAATGACTGGTAATTCTCGGAAACTTTTGTTCTTGACTTCAGAATCCTTAATGAGCTTGATAGCCCATGCAAGGCTCTAGGTACTGGGGTGGGGGGAACTGAATTTCTAAACTGTAAGATAATTTCTTTTGAGTTCAGTGAGAATTACATAATAATGCATCTGTAAAGGTAGCTCGTTTATTTGATTTTTATTGCTCCTTCCCATAACAATTTATACATTAAGTTTATGCCAGTTTATAGTCATTATTTTTGTTCCCTTTTCATTTCTTTAATTGAAAATACTTAAGGGCATGGATACAATCCTTTTTACATACTGCTCATTGGATACCACTATACAGTAGTTGGTAAGATAAGTAATATGATGAATCGGTTCTCACCATATAGCATTTGCTGCCCAGGCTGGCCTCAGATTCTCTTGTCATCCTGCCTCTCAACCTCTCGAGTGCTGAGATTGCTTGTGTGCCACCATGTTCTGCTCTAGACAGTTTGTTTCATTTGTTTTGTTTTAGACAAGGTCTCAGATATTCCAGGCTGGCCTAGAACTTGTTATGTGGCTAAAGATGACCTTGGACTTCCAGTTGTTGTGCCTCTACTTGCAGAGTGATGGGATTATGAGCACTTTGCTACCATACCCAGGTTATGCTGTGCTGGGATCATCATACAGGGTCTCATGCTCATTAGGCAAGCACTCTACCAACTGAGACACATTCCCTCCCGCCCTGTAGTTTAATGTTTTGCTTGCTTGCTTCTGAGATCGGGTATTTACTCTGTAGCTCTGGCTGACCTGTAACAGTGCAGAGACCATGCTGCCTTTGAACTCAAGGGTTGAGATGGAAGAGGGTGAACTGCTTGTGTTACTAATAACATTAGAAAGCTCTATACAAAGAGCTGGATTTGATTCACAATTTTAAGAATTTGAAGACTCATAGTTTTAAGAATCTGTGTCACAGAAGGAATGGCATTTTACCTGTGTCTTGATCGATTATAGGTATTGCGTTCATAAACTTACTCATTTTACTGTGCTTGAATTTTCTTCCTATCTTAGACAATGCCAGCCTTTGCTTTTTCCCATTTTGATACAGTCAGCACTGACCAGCTGCTGGGGAAGAAGTCACCTGGTGCACAATGTTGCTCTTCCAGATCTAGGGTCTCTAGCCTGTGTCTTAGTCATTCTTTGTGTCCCCGAGACAACGTTCCTGCCCTAAACAACTTAAGAGAGGAAGGGTACATTTTGGCTCACAGTTCTAGAGGTTTCAGTGCATAGATTTGGGGTTTTGGTTCTGGACCCATGGTAAGAGTATAAACAGGAAAGCAGCTCACCTCCTGGAAGCCAAGAAGCAGACGCTGGCTGTTGTAGCAGGCTCCTCCCATCTCCTTTATTCTGTCTAGGCCTGCAGCCTGTTAGATGATACCACCCTTCACCGATGTCCTCCAGATACACAGAGGTGTGCTTTCTATTCTCCTAGGTAGGTCTCAGTCCGGTCAAATGGTGAACTGTCCACTTCAGCCTTTTCCATGTTCCCTGTTAAAAGTACCTGTCTTCTTTTCTACTCAGAGTATGTCTTACCAGCCTTAAAACCTCTCCTGTTGGCTGGTCAGATGGCTAAGTGGGTAAAGTAGTTGTATAAACACGAGACCTGAGATTGGAAAACCACATTGTGGCACACTGCTATATTCCCAGCTCTGATGGGTGAAGATAGGTGGACTCAAGAAATAGGGTGGAAGGTGTGACAAGGTAGCTCGGAGGGTCAGGTGTTTACAGCTAAGCTTCATGGCCTGAGTTCATTTCCCAGAACCTACCTGGTAGGAGACAATACACTCCCTCAGAGCTGTTCTCTGATCTCCACATGTGTGCTGTGGCAGTGTATGCACATATATAATAAATGTAAACCTGATTTTAGAAAAGAAGGTCTTGAAGCAATTGAGGAAGACATCCTGATGCCAGCCTTTGGTCTCCATAGGTGCCCTCATGGGCAAGCACACTTACACACACACACACACACACACACACACACACCACACATGTTTGGAAATTTTCTGTGGCGTTTATTAAGCTGTAAAAGCTTCCCTGTGTACCTCATACATAAACCTCCAAAGTGGTAGGAATCACATTAAATGGTTTTAAGCTTACATCTCTTTCCTAGTCAATACATAGCTTTCTGATGATGGCTTGTGCCCTCTTTATCTTACGTTTTCACCATAAGGACCTAGTAAAAATATGTTCTCCCACTCCCATGTCTGACAGCCAGAAAGCAATTGCATTATTGTGCGTTAGCGCTGGGAATAAGCAGGAAGAAGGAATAATGAACTTAAAATGTAGTGCACTTCAGCTAGATGGAAAGGACAGCTCAGACAGCGGGAGGAGCATGCAGAAAATCACAGTGGGGAAAACCTAGTCCAGTCAGAAACTCAGAAGATTCGCATGGTCAGCAAGAAGTGCCTGTGCAGGGTGCCCAAGATGAGGAAGCTGGGAGTTGTCTAAGAGATCAAGTTACAAAAGAACTTTGAAGCCATGCTGTTGAAAAGCAAGTAAAAATACATAAAACTTGTGACAGTTTGAAGGCAGATTGGATGACGGCCACAAAGGAGAGGAAGGTATCTTCTAATGAGGCCCTGGGCATGAGTTTGTGGCGGGTTGTCAAAAGAACCATTGGGCCATTCAAGTCAGGAAATGTGATGGCCTGTACCAACTATTCATGTAGGTTCAAAGCAGTCCAGGTTGGTAGCGGTGATCAGGAGGAGGAGAGAGACTTAAAAGTGATGTAATGTCAGTGGTGGGGATACAGCACACACTCTGTCACTGGATGGTAGAGGTTGAAAGGATAGGAGCTGGTTTTGAGAAAAGACTGTCTCAGGCTTTGTACAAACTACATCTGCTTATGTTGTGTTTGGATATGTATGCACCATGGCACACCTGTGGGGGTCACAGGACAACTTTTAGGGGTTCGTGCTGTTTTGCACCGTGTGGATGGATCTCACGTCGTCAGGCAAGGCAGCAGTCGTGTTTACCCACTGAGCCATCTGGCCGGCCCACACACGTCCCCCCATGTGTTGCTAGTGAGGTGGTCTGAAGTAAGGGTTCCCCTTTTAGTTTAATGGCGGTGTGTTTGTTGCTGTAACAACAGCCTCAACAGCATGTTTACACTATTTATTTGATCTTGTCTCTTCTCAAAATGGTAAGGCTCGATTGTCCTGTTGGATATTTTTTTCAGGTGCCAGCATTTTTTTCAGGCGATTCTCTGGCCATATAAAATTATTTTATTTTGTTGTTTTAAAATACTTAGGTGGCTATTGTACATTCTTCTTCTCTCCTCCCTCCTTTCCTTTGCACCCCAGGCCACTTTTGCTCTGTATGCCATGCATGACTTTATCTATATAAAAATCCAGGAACCACAAACGAGCCAAAACATGGGATTTGTCTTTCTGAGTGTGGCTTAGTTTACATAATGTGACCATCTCCAGTTGCATCCATTTACCTGCAAGTGACATGGGTTGGGTGAAAAACAAACAAACAAACAAAAAAACCATTGTGTACATGTGCCACATTTTCTTAATCCATTCTTTTGGTGTTAGATGCCAAGGTCGGTTCGGTAATGTCGCTGTTGTGAATGGCACCATGGTAAGCATTATTGTGCAAGTATTCTGGGAGAGACTCGATTGCAGTCTCTCCAGTAAACACCCAGGGCTCCCGAGGAGCGAGGCTGACTGATTTACCTGGTTTGAGGTTTTCTGAGAACCATGCATGCTGCCCTTCTTATTAGCATCCCCACCAGTGGTGTGTGAAGTGTTCCTCTTTGTCTGCGTCCATTTCAGCATTGGTTGATGTTCTCTAACTGATGTATGTCCTTCTTCCTGGGCTGATGGAATCTCACTGTACTTTTGATTTGTATTTCTCTTACAGCTAGTTAGATTGGACATTTTAAAAATACATTTACTGCCCATTGTTTTTGTTTTTCTCTTTTGTGTATGATGTGCATATATATGTATGCATGTTTGTTTGCATGTGTGGGTGCACATGCGTGTTTGGGGGTGTGTGCACATGCATGCACGTGGAAGCTGGAGTCGGACATTGGGTGTCTCGCTTATTGAATACTTACCACTGTATACTACGGCAGGTCTCATCAATCCAGGAGATCACCAGCTCTAGCTCCCATCCCTGCCCAGCCTGAATGGGGATCTGGAGACCCCAACTCCAGGCCCAGTGGTTGGCAGCAAGTGGTTTCCCACCGAGCCCTCTCCCCTACCCTTGAACTATTGTTTGTTCCAGTCTATGGGTTGACTTAATTGTTCCAGTTTTAGGTTAGTTTTGTGAGTTCTTTGAATAGTTTAGATACTAACCGGATGTCTTATGTGTAGCTAGCAAAGGTTTTCTCTTGTGCCTTAGGCTGTTAATTTCAGTGGATCTTCTTTTCTCTACAAAAGCTTTTTAATTTCATGATGTCATATCATTGACTGTTGGCATTATTCTCTGAGAGACCAGAGGCCGGTTGAAAATACTCTTGCGTAGGCCAGTATGTTGAAATGTCTTCCCACCTTTTTACTCTAGTGGCTTTAGGTTTCACATTAAAGTTTGTAATGCAGTTGGAGTTGGTTAACTTGGAGAATGATATTCGTTCTTCTCTATGTGAATATCCAGCTTTCCTAATTCCTAATTGTTGGTTTATTGAGAAAAATTACCTTAACCCACATATTCACAGTTCATAGTTCAGAAACATGGGTCAACGTCAAACTTCTGTGGACCTCAATCCCAAGAAATTCTTCAGATTTTGGAAGTACGCTACTTTCACAGTCTTTCTCGTGTCTTCAGAATCTTTCAGGGAATCAGATTCTGCGTATCCTTCATTCTTGGCTTGACATGTCAGCCTTATAAGAAGCTGTAACTGCCAGAGCCTCGGTGAATGCATCACTGTGAAACCACAGTGACGTTTGAGGTTCATCCAACACACTGGAAGGCATAGCTGTAAAGTCCCTTTCCCTGAGACATGTAGGCTGAGGGACCAGAGTCAAGCACATCCCTTAAGGGCCCAGGCTCCAGGGTGTCCAAGACTGCACACCTTAATGACCCAACATGGATAGGGTTGGAGGCACCAATGGATGTAACAGGTCAAGGACCCTTTTCCCAGCTCTACTGTCAAACTGGGCCAGCCACCAGTGTCTGCACCCTTCTACACCACACTGCCACCATGCCTCACCAAGCCAATCCCAACCATGCTTGCCTCTGTCCCTCCTAATTCACACCATGACTGAGGAGCCAGCCACCACCCCTTACCCAGCATTCTTGTGTACTACATCTGGAGGTGATCGGAACATTTATATCTTTTTTAACTTTTCCAAAAATTATAGTAATATCGGTGTTCAGTGATTTACCTTTTAAAAAGTTTTCTACGAGTCTCTTTATTTCCTTATTTCCCCTGGAAACTGGAGTAAATATCATCTCACCATTGGCTCATAATAATAGTGTGCAATACTACTTCCTTCTATGTATTTCTTGAATTACTCAAGTTTAGATCCCTTGTTAAGATGTTACTTACTTGAGACGCAGAATATAATCTTGTTAGGCTCACTATAAATATTGCTAAATTAAGGACTTTAAAGAGTTCTGCAGATGGCGATTTCTGTAGCTTTATTTACTTCCTATTTCCCTCCAGGGTATCTAACAGAATGCAGATGGATCTTTATCTGAAAATGCTCCTTTGTTGTTATATCCAAAAACTGTAAAACCGAATGAGGAAATGCACTCTTCCTGTCGGGACCACTTCTTCAGTAATTGCTTTCACCGTGGAGATAAACAGTCTAGTTACGAACTCCGCTTCCCTACAGTTATTAATGAAGTGTCTCGAGGTGTTTACTTCTGTGTACATGCCCTTCATTAGTTAACCACACAACTTTGAATGTTTAGCAGTTGCCTTATGACCTAGTGATAACTTCAAAGAGGCAAAGGTAGCGCACAACCCCTGCTTTTTCTAGTGATGGTTTTCAAGTGCAGCTTCTACCTTGGCTTATGCTGCCCATGGAATGGAAATAATGATAAGACTATCAAAATCATCTGCTGTAATTTTATAGAATGAATCTCACAGATGAATCATTCAGTAGAGCCTGTTTCTAGTGGTGGTGTTATGTAAGTGGGGTTTGTTCTGTTCTTTATGCTTTTCAATAGTCTGTGTATTCACCCTATGTAGTACTTGTTTAAATAAGGAGGTTCTTATACAAGTGTATAATGTACTTTGAATGTTCACTTTCTTATGATTATGCATATACCTTTCTTTCTTGCATCTCTGCCCTTTTATTTAAGACCCATTGGGAAAGGTTCTCTGAAGGGACTGCCATTTTAACTATTCCTTAATGCACTTTCAAAACCATTTTCAAGGGTACTCACAGATACCTGAGAACATATATAGTGTGCATTTTGAGGAGGGAGAAATATCGAGGTTCACTGAAACTGTGTTTTTTGGGTGTGGTGGCACACAGCTTATATCCCAGCACTTTGGAGGAAGAGACAAGTAGATCTTTGTAAGTTCAAAGCCATCCTGGTCTACATAATGAATTACAAGACAGCCAGGACTGTATAGAGAGAGCCTGTCTGAAACGACAACTACTTCATGTTTATCAGACACCGGCATTTTTGTGACATAGCATAATTTGTTTGTTATATTTTTATGGCAAAAGAAAATTATAACTCTGGAGTATTTTAATTCTAAACCTGTGTAAAAATCCATGTATGTGGGTGTGGGAGGTTGTCACAGTGAAGACTTGCCGTGTTTTGTTGTGTCTTACTCCTGCTCCTGACATTCAGATGTGATACTCAATAGTCTTCAACTTACATTTAAAATGAACCGTGCTAGGATAATGTGCAGTTACTGCTTGCCTTCATGGGCACGTGCCTGGCCTCACATCCAGGCTGGATGCTGTCCTATGCCCAGTTCCTGCTGTCAGCCCATCATGAACAGATGGTGAGGTAGACCCCTGGGGCAGTGTAGAACTATTGTTTTCAACTGTAGGTCCTCTGCAGCAGTGGACAGAAAACAAAGCATTTGTCATGGTAAAATGACTTCACCACTTCCTAGCTTGTTGCAAGGGTGTTTGTGTGTGTATGCGTGTGTGTCTGTCTGTCTGTGTACACATATATTTTAGGTGTCAAATTTCCTGGTGGTACGTTAAAATTTTTTGTCAAAGATAAAAAATGAAAGTATATACTGGAAGAGATTATGATCCTTTTAACTCAGAATCCTGGGTAGATAAAGAGCACATGAAATAGCAGTTTCTAATTTTTTTGACCTATGATTAAAAATACATTTTATGGGAACTAGAGGTGTAGCTCAGTAATAGAGTCTTTGCATATGAAAAAAATATGGGCTTGGTTCCTGGTATAGCAAAAGCAAAACCGTGGTGTGTGTGTGTGTACAATCATGTTTATACATACATAATTTAACCCAACACAAAGAATAAATTTTACCTTTATGTGTACATTTGTTATTGTAGGTAATGATTCGTATTTTTCTCTCAACAACTTACTATTAGATTGGAACCTACAGTGTGAAAAACACTAATTAGTGTCTGGCAACTGGCTCAGTGGGTAAAGGTTCTTTGCACCAAGCCTAATAGCCCAGGCTTAATCCCTGGGCTCATGGAGGAAAGAGAACTGACTCCTCAATTCCCCTTTGACCTCCACAAACGTACTCTAATAATGCAAGAGCATGTCTGCGCACTTGCGCACACATAGAAATAAATACATATAAAAGTGTCTTGAAGACAAACAACCTCTTAACATTCAGCATTAACTATAAAGAAATACATGTTTGTGTATGCTTTTGAATTACTTGAATGAGAATGATTTATCTACTTCATTATGCACGCTGCCTGTCTTGTAAGAAATTCACAGTATTCTCTGTTATTTGTGTGTTCAAAGATCTACATGTCAGTGTGTTATACAGTCAAGCTTTAATTGAATATTTTAATGAGCCCTTTAATTTTCTCATTAAACATATTTCTCCTCATTGACTATAATCAAATAGTAATTTTTTGGCTTTTCCTTATTTGTCATCATCTAGATAACCTGTTGCCTTTTGATTTAACAGGTTATTCCTTCAATAGTAGATAACTGAAGAAGCTTGTGTGTATTTAAGGCTCTGTAGGAGAAGCAGCTAGGAGCTCTTGAATTCCTGTATCACCAAGCAGAGTTTTGAATATCATGGAGTTTATTTCCTATATCTTTATATTAATAGCAATTCTAACGAGTTATATTAAAATGTGGCCATTATATGGAAGTATGTAACCTTAGCTATCACTCATTACATAAAATTTTTATGAGGTAGGAGTTTTACTCATTATAATTGATACTTTCAAGGTACTATGCCATTATAGGGAACCGTAAAAATATATATAAAATTATACTGTTACAGCTCTAAGAATTCACAAAGGATGTAGGAAAAAACTTCCTGTCCTGAATTGATACCATTGAAACTAAGACTAAAAGTAAGTGGTTGTCCTGTGGTTGATGGATTAAGAAAACTCTCTTTGCAGTATGACTGGAGATAAACAAACAGTGCTGTAGTGAATTGTGCAGATTAAATCTGGAGGTAAAGGCAGCTTATACAGCAAAAGGTAGTTTTGATGAAAGGCCCAATATATGAGTGAGCTTTCATTGTAGATAGGGGAACTTCTTGAATCATTTACTTTCATTTGAATAGTTCATATTTGCATTACAGAACTTCATGGAAGCCATTTTTCTTTCTTTCAGATGCAGAAACAAGTGAAAAAATACAAGGAAGTGGAATTCTTCAGTTGTTTGCAAATCTGTTGACGCCTCAGGCCTCCTGCGCAGCCAGAGTAGCCAACATCATAGCAGAAGTAGCCAAAAATGGTGAGGTTTCTGCTCGGAGCAGCTTCAGTTTTACACCTTACTTGTCAGTGGGTTCCATTCATTTATGTTTTCATTTCCCAGATTAGACGTTTTCTACTTTTTCGTTGACTTTGTTACTGTTTTAGGCAACTTCAGTTAACAGTTATTTTCTTCATATATTCCCACGTATTCAGAGTAGAACTAGGGGAAATTACTATTCCTCTCTGCTGTTCTTTTGTCATTTTTAGTTTAGGTCTAAGATTATTATTATTTTTTTTTTTTTTAGCTCCTCATCCATTCTTCCTTTTATCACAGGAGAGCTTGTGTTTTCTGTGTGTTGGTTTGTGTTGTGTTGTGTTGTGATGCGTGGAGAGAACCTTGCTAGTTTTCCCTACTTCACTGTTCTCCGTTTTGAGTTGACGTTGATAGCAACAGTACAGTTGGTATATATGTTCCCTTTTCACTCTTGCTTTCATAGAAAACAACTGTGCCGTAAATCTCTTACGGAAATTTAATCTCAACACTTTGGAAAAGTAATGATTTCATAAATTATATAATACTAAATTCATCCCATTGTATTATTTTTATCCACTGACAGATTCCTTGGAAAAATTGAGCAAAAGTATTTTTACATGATTTTTATTTGATTAGTGTCTTAGTTAGGGCTTTACTGCTGTGAACAGACACCATGACCAAGGCAACTTTTATAAGGGCAACATTTAATTGGGACTGGCTTATAGGTTCAGAGGTTCAGTCCAGTATCTTCAAGGCGGGAGCATGGCAGCATTCAGGCAGGCATGGTACAAGAGGAGCTGAGAGTTCTACTTCTTTATCTGCAGGCCTCTAAGAGAAGACTGGCTTCCAGGCTGCTAAGAGTAGGGTCTTAAAGCCCACACCCACAGTGACACACCTACTCCAGCCTCCAAATAGTGCCACTCCGTGGGCTGAGCATCTACAAACCATTACAATCAGTTTTAGGAAACACTGAGTAAGTGAAGCAACCTTTAAGCATAAGGAGAAAACAGTAATTATAATAACACTTAGTATGTCTTACTTTGACAGAATTTGGTATTATGCCTTTTATTCTAATGTTTCATAGATCAGTAGTTCTCACAGAGCAGCTTAAACATTTCTGATTTCATTTGAGTAATTACCATGCTAATTGGCTTTGCAAAGAACTGTTGTTTGGGCTAGTAAAGTAGTACATTTATATAAATTACCAAAAGTGAAGTTGGCACAAAACATTTTCCTTATTTGAAGCTCATCAAAATGCCTTTCAAGTATCAGCGTCTGCATTGGTAAATCATATTTGATTTGATTGTTCACTGAAAACTGGCTCTATGATTTATTTGCCATTATCTAAGATAGTGACCTGGGTTCAGAGTGGAGCTTCCCAATTACTTGTTATCTTAAACTAACCTCTTCTAATACAAAGCAGCTTGGCTTTTAAGATGAGTAGTTTATTTTTAACCTCATCAGAGTCACGGTATAGATTTTGGAGAATCAGAAGGCAAGATGTGTTTTTACCGAGTCCCCTTTTTTTATTATAGCATACATTTAGTTACTCATAACCCTGGTAGCAGAGGTTTTTGTCTAGAAGTACTGTGGAGGGTGTTAGCTGTGACTTAAAGACATAAGAGAACACTTAGCACTAGCGCTTCGCATCAGGCAGATAAAGCATATATTACTTTACTAGTGAAAGTAAATGGATATATTTGGATTTTTATTGCTTAATTAACATCATTGATTTTTAAAAAATGAATGGCTGAGAAGATAGAGCAGACCCTTACTCAGACGTTTTTCTTTTTAATGTAGAAACGCTGCAGGGTAGAGCAGCATAGTCACTGGGCTTATTTCTTATTAGAAACTTGACAATAAGAAAAGATTATCAATAGAGGTGATTTTTCTTTGCTTATGTAGATTGTGTAACTACAAGGAGGAAATACTAGCATATAGCTCATATGTCCAGATCCAACATAGAATGTGCTTAAACTTTACTCACATATAAAAGAATATGAATATTGACATACCTGCTATGTTCAAAAGTTCAGTGACACATTTAAGCTTGATATGAGAGTATAGTTATAGTGATAGACATTTAGGCCTTTCAGGTAAACTGTCCTTGTATGTGATAGGCTTAAAGCTGGTTTGAGGCAATAGAGAAATGAGCAAGATAGATATCTATGAGTGAGTCTTTTTTTTTTTTTTTTTTTTTTGGACACATACTGCAAAGTGAGGCTGACTTCAGGTTCCTAGAACTCCTATGGAACGCTGGGCTAATGTGTTGGTTGCCTACAGTCCCAGCACTCCAGAGGCAGAGATGGGATTACCAAAGCCTGCTGACTAGCCAGAGTAGCCACAGTCAGTGAAGTCCAGGTTCTACAAGAGACCCAGTGTCCGCCACTATTATGTGCTTACATTGTGTTGTGTGTTATACATTGTTCTAAACTCTTGTTCAGGTTTGTTTTAATAAGTCCTCTAGGTGGTTCTGGTAAGTGTAAGGTTAAGAACTAAATCTTGGTCCAAAGCAATAAGAATTCAGCAGAATGAGTCAACATTATGCTTTTTCTTCCTGTGTCAATCAAGCTTTCTACCAGAGTGCCCAGAACATTAATAATCTAAGGGTTTCAGGGAAGGCCCACCTGAAACATAGAGACTTTTAATTGAGGGTTGTAATTTAATGTATTTTAATTCTGTCCTTCATCCCATATGAGGTAGGTGTTTATTTTAATGTGAAATATGTTTTTCCTAGTAGCAGCATCTTGAAACACCAGTGAGAAAATGTACGAAGTTGTTTAGTAGCTAAAACTTACCTTGACACATAAAAGTGTTAGAACCTGAGCCCATGACTGTGGAAGAACAGCCGTCAGTATCGTCTTTCGAGATGAAAACAAGAAAGAAAGCATTTACCAAAAGCAGAAGCGTGTCGTCTCACCTTAAAGTCATTCACTTTTATTCATGCCTTACATCAGAAGAAAACTGTATAAAGCTAGGAGCTGACAGAGGCATGTTAGTGTAGCACCATTTAGAACCTGCACATTAACTCATCCACTAGCTCTCCGTGTACTTGGCTTGCAGTTTGGATTAGTGCTCGGTTCTTTGAAGTAGATGAAAGTGAGGAAGGTACACGTAAGTCTTGTTTTCAAGTATTTGATGAGTGTATATGTAAATTTATGAATCTGTATCTTTACAAAGAAAAACATCTTTTGGTTTTCATCGCAGCCTATAGTTCATGGTGACACTGAAATATGTAGTTGAAGTAAGTCTGACAAAGAAAAAATTAAAAATATAAGAAATTATGAGTAGTTTACTAAATTGAAGATTCAAAGAATCCACTTTGTTTTTAGATTTTAACATTGAAATAGAAAAATGCCTCTGAGTCCAAGTCCACACATAATGCAATAAATAAATTAATTCATGAATTATGTTTGTAGACATGCATACTATGTACAGATGTGTAGTGGCATCTGCTTTCTGTGCCTCCCACCAGCTTGTGCTCAGTGATACCACTCTTTTTATATTCTTATTATACTGTAAGTAACTCCTAACCTCCATTTTTCTGGAGTTCAAGTAGACAAGACAGTCTGACCTCTCTTTTAAAAAAAAAAAAATGGATGTTTTCTTTATTTACATTTCAAATATCCCCTTTCCCTGTTTCCCTCCCTCCCAGAAACCCCCTATCACATCCTCCCTCCCCCTACTTCCGTGAGGATGATCCTCCACCCACCCACCCACTCCTACCTCCATGCCCTCAATTCCCCTACTCTGGGGCATCTTTCCATCACTAGTGCTTTGCTCAGCAGATCTGTCAACGTAAGATCTTTAATGGTGCTGTGTAGGCTGGACGTGTGTTAGAATCTAGCCCGGCATGGCCGGGAACAGGTTCCTGTGGTGTTGACCTAGCCATGTGTATGCTAGGAACACTTTTGAACTTAGATGTCCATCATAGCCATTCTGAAGCTTCTCCAGTGTAATATACACAGTGTTGCAAACATTCTTGGTAAGTTCTGGAGTTGTATATTTGCACACATGTGAGTGCACATGCATGTATAAACACACACACACACACACACACACACACACACGGAGAGAGGGAAATAAGGAGGGGCAGTTGCTTATTTTACATTAGCTAAGGAGTGCTACTCATCTTCACTGAGAAAGGATTTTAGTTATTTTCTCTTAACAATGGCAAGTTGCCTTAATATTAACTGAATATTGGCATCTTCAGCAGCTTTGTTCTCGATCTGTGGTTCCTAATAAAAATGATCAAAATATTTCATCATTTTTCTGCAGTTACTTATCTTTTTTTTTAAAAAAAAAGATTTATTTATTTATTTATTTACTTATTTATTTATTATATGTAAGTACACTGTAGCTGTCTTCAGACACCCCAGAAGAGGACATCAGATTTCATTAAGGATGGTTGTGAGCCACCATATGGTTGCAGGGCCTCTGGAAGAGCAGTCAGTGCTTGTAACTGCTGAGCCATCTCTCCAGCCCAGTTATTTATCTTCTATTGTTTTACAAATACCTATTGACTGTAGAGTTCAAGTTTTGAGAGATTTGTATCAGATCATCAATTAGAATATGAGAGCAAAGAAAAAATCATATTTCTTTGATGTTTGCATTCTTTGAAGACATTTAACAAAGTAGTGATGTAACAGCAGGTACCGTTTTTGAAATAGAAATCCAAATTATACCATTTCTAATTTAAATAGTAGTCAATGAAGTCATCTCAGCTATTGTAAGCCAGGTGAAGAAAGAAATGAATCAGTTATTTAGCTTAACAGTTGAAGTGTATAGATATCTGTGAAATAAGCATTAATGTGAAAGGAAGACGGTGGTGTCTCCTTTGTTCATGAACATGTATAACGTAATTCCTTTCCTGCACCATATCATAGGGTATTCTGCATTATTAAAACTGTCCATGATAAACTTTGAGGTTCAGTAGAAAGTAATTTTAATCATGGGAGTTTAAATTGTAGTAAGGTTTTAGTAATATAAAGATAAGAGCTACTGTAGGAATGAAGTTCTTAAGGCCGAGCGGCTGCCTCTGTCACTCACAGATGCCTCTGCCACTCACAGCTGTCTGCAGGGAAACATTGTGTGGGAGTTACTGCTCACCTAATATCCGATATTTTGCACTTTGACAATTTTTAAATGAAGGAAAAAGGAGAATGATTGCTTATGAGGATAGACACTGGCTACTTGGAACAAAAACAGTCTAAGGCCTGAACCCTCTTGAAAGTGGGAGTAAAAAGTTAGTGTTCTTTAGTAAGATAAATTCTACCCTGAGGAGTTAGCTATATATTCACTAGACCATGCTGATGGCAGCTGTGAAGTCCCCAAGGGTAACAGCGGCTTTTGGAGAGGTTTAATCAACTACCTTTCCTTATTTGGGATTTTGGGTGTGAGGACCTAAAAAGAATGAAGTTTCTTTCTAATCCTTTCTGTGATGGTATCACTGAGTCAGTAAACAGAGTGTCAACCCAGGATAAGGGAAAACGGGTTTAAATGACAAGAGGCATAGTATTTAGATAGACCTGTAAACATGCGTGCTCATAGCAGGAACAGACAGAGTGACCCTGGGTAGACCTGTAAATGCGTGCTCATAGCAAGAGCAGACAGAGTGACCCTGGGTAGACCTGTAAACATGCGTGCTCATAGCA
>NC_034593.1:126492058-126502294 GCF_900095145.1 Mus pahari | reverse complement strand
TCATAGCAGGAGCAGACATGAGTGACCCTGGGTAGACCTGTAAATGGGTGCTCATAGCAAGAGCAGACAGAGTGACCCTGGGTAGACCTGTAAACGCATGGACATAGCATACAAACAGATATAAGTGACTATGGATAGACCTGTAACCGCATGGACATAGCAAGAGCAGACGTGAGTGATCCATAAACCGAATGTTAAGAGAGCTGAGGAATTCAGGATTTTTCTAGGCCTGAACAACTAAAAAAGACCTATTATTAAAGGATTCATTGGAACCTCTCATTTTTCTTCTAACTTTGA
Organism: Mus pahari; assembly: GCF_900095145.1. Taxonomy (NCBI): domain Eukaryota; kingdom Metazoa; phylum Chordata; class Mammalia; order Rodentia; family Muridae; genus Mus; species Mus pahari. Next base: position 126,501,997 of record NC_034593.1, on the reverse strand, counting down.
GCTTTTCAAGACCATGTAATGATAAACTGGAGCTTTGTAGCTTAGTTTATAGCTTCCGTTTTAATCATCTCATTATGCAGCAACCCTGCCACCATTGCATGCTGCACCTACAGCATGCTAGTCATTCCCAGGAGATAGTGCTAGCTCAGCTATAATGAAAGTTAGTTAAAATACGGCGGAGCTTACATACGGCGGATAATGTGGCCCTACTAGGTTTTGTATGTTTATTGGTTTCATCAGGTATTTAATAGGGTGGTAGGCAAGAAATTTGAACAGAAATGTACTTTCAAATAGTAAACCCTTTAAACTTAGCAGTATGTGTTTCTTTTACTAGGGGAGATGGCGTATATTTTGAGTTCTAATGAAACATGTCTCTTCTTTTCAGAATTTATGCGAATCCCATGTGTAGATGCTGGATTGATTTCACCACTGGTACAGCTGTTAAATAGCAAAGACCAGGAAGTGCTGCTTCAAACTGGCAGGGCATTAGGAAACATATGCTACGATAGCCGTAAGTATCAAGATATTGGTGATACTTTTATCACTTTTAAAGAATTGTGAAATTATGATTTTCAAGTTGGTGTCAGGATTGACTTTTCTAGACAGGCCAGTTAGCTTTAGCTCTGCTTATTCAGCAGAACTGACAGAAACTTGGGCCACCATGCTCTTAAGGAAGTAGTTAGAGGGAGTAAATCCCCGTTTTTTTACAAGAGATATTTTCTAAGTAAGTTGCTAAGATTCTTGAGACCTTTAAGTTTAACAAAACTCAATTTGCAGATCTTTAAATTAAGTCTTACTGAAGTACTATCTAAGTGAACATGCTTCTGGAAAGTTTTAGTTTCTTCGTCTGTCCAAATGAAGTTTTAATTAATTGCCATTCAGTTAAACCATTCGTAAACCCCACCATCTCCTCAAAAGCTAGACCAGCCCACTGCATCTGCATTGGCTCCATTCTGTCATTGCCATCCTTACCACCCTCTGGAAGACCGTGCTATACAGAGGAAGCAAGAACTTGAGGGTTGACTTAGTGTAAACATACCTCAGTTGCTACTTCTCATCTCACGTATACACTGAAAACTTCTGAGTATAAAGTTGGACTTGATGACACATACTTTTAATCCCAGCACTCCAGAGGCAGAGGCAGGAGGATCACGAGTTCAAGACCAGCCTGGGCTATATAAAGAGAGCTCAGCAGACAAGCAGCATACTTTGAGAGTGTTTTCAAATTAGTCAGGCATATCTTAGTTGTCTCTAGATTTTTATTTTTTGAGCCAGAAACTACACACTTATCATTCAAGTTTAAACCACCTACAAAATCAGCATTTATATAACCAGAATAATCTTACTGTGTTTTTCTTGTTGAGCCCATACCTTAAGTGAGTTGTATTTTGCTGTGAATACTAAATATTTGGGGTTTTTTTTCTAACACAATGTTTTAAAATGTGATTTATACCTGTGAACCATATACATATTTATAGTAAAACAAAAACAGCAAAAGAAACTGTAGTTATTAGCTCTAAGTGTTCTGTAGCACAATAAAGGCGGCCTTCTTATCCTCACTCTCTTCTCTTTCCTGTGTAACGGTGACCGGGACATCTGAATATAATAAAGTGTAGGGTCCATTTTCCAATCCCCGATGATGCATGTAAAGTTACATATGTTCTATTTGAATCTGACTCTCTGTATCTTAAGGTACTAACTTCATTTACAAAGTGAGTTTTTCATTTTATAATTTTGCATTGTGTGTGAGAGTATATGTGTGTGTATGTGAGTGTGTGTGTATGTGAGAGAGTGTATGTGTGTGTATGAGTGTGTGTGTGTGAGAGACTGTATGAATGTGTATGTGACTGTGTGTATGTGAGAGAGATTGTGTTTGTGTGAGTGTGTGAGTGTATGTGAGTGTTTATGTATGTGAGTATATGTGTGTGTGAGAAAGAGTGTGTATGTGTGTGAGAGTGGTTTTTATTAAGTATCATAGACTGTGATCTCAGCTCCCAAAAAGGATTCATTGATATAAAAACAAATTATTTTTATTAATACATATCTCTAACCTCTGCACTTAGTAGTTACCAAATGGTTATATGTACTTTTAGAGTATTATAAATTATGGTTTCATTCTTGCCCTTCTGTGTTTACTGGAGTATATAAAATCATCAAAAGTCTTTAAGTATTATTCAGCTTAATTTTTCTTGAATTTTTTTCCTCCTAACATGGGAGTTACTGCCTCTTATGGGGCTTTTCTCCTGGCGTCTCATTTGGTAATGGCAGAATAGAATACTGCACTATCTTCTGGTTCTTTGAGGTTTTCATGGATACATACAACCATTTTATTCCCTGTATATTTTAAAGAACCTTGAACTCCAGGTAGCAGATATCAAGATAGTACAGCTATAATTTGATGAAACCCGAAGGTCACTGTGATAGTGTTTGTTCCTTTGACTTATGAGATAGGCAATATAAAGTTTTATTGGTACAGTCGGGGCTGTGACATTAATATGTTTTATTTGTATAGAGACATTTACAACTACTTCATCCTTCAGTGGAAATTACAGTTAAATAAACACTGTGACTTGAGCCAGGTTTTTTACTTCTTAGACCTGGTTAAAGAAAATGAAGCTAAGGGTGTTAAAAATGTTAAACATAAGTGATTTATTGCTATAAATAGTGGGATACAATAGATTCATTGTACAGTGTTGTCACGTGTATAACTTAAGACTGCTTTCTTATCCTTTTATTTTAAATTAAATTTTTGCCAGCCTCTTAGTGTTTTCTCCAGAATTATTCTAGAAAAACTGGAGTATATACTTAAATACCAAGATATGAAAGTATGGATTTAGTACTGTCTAGTTACTCATGAATTCATTTGAAGTGCATTTCTGGTTTATTTCTTGACAACTGGGATTTTTAAGAAAAGTTAGGCTTACCTGAGAAGGCAGTGCTGACTTCCAGTTGAAATAATGAACCATTTCCCCTTTATCAAGAAAATGATGCTTTTAAGATAGTAAGAGAGGAATAAGAAACATTATAAATTAGTAAATATAAGGGACTCGCTTCTTCAAAATATAACATATTTTAAAATTCATATTTATTCTTAATGAAATTTAACCTGTCAGACTAATTTAGGTTGTAATTAGTTTGCTCCAAATGCATGATTTTTAAAGGTGTGGTTTTTGTTCGGGTTGGTAGTAGGTATTTGGTAGATAGATTAGATAATTGGAAAACTAGCATTTACAGAAGGCACTGTAAGCAACTCACTATAGGAGGGGGAAAAGGAGAAATCTGTGTCTATGTGATAGACATTTGCTAGCATAACTTTAGCAATTTATTTGAAAGAAATAACTATAAAATGCATGGAACTCTAGCAGAGAAGTGGGTCAGGCTTCAGTTTTAGTAACAGCCTTGTCAGTTCCCGTTATAGGTGTTCTTCCTAACGGAAGGAAATGTTCTTACATAATCCCTACATCATGAAACAGAGCAGCACACTTGCCAGACTGGATGGAGTCGGGCTTTCCTGCTGGCGGACCTTTGGGTGCATCTCTGGCTTGTGTGTGCAGATGAAGGAATCACTGTCTGCGGACAGTTTTCACTTAAAATTGTTTAGTGTGCTGCCTTCCATATAACTGCTGAGGCATTTCATTATGGATTCCTCTCCCAAGGCATTCAAATAGACTTTCGATGCAAGCAACATTTACCATTTTTTTGTGCCAGGGTAACTATTAGCTTCGCCCAGAGTAACTGTTCCCGAGAAGTTTGACATCTTTCAAAGAAGTTGAATACAGAAAAATTATGTTGCAATTCATAAAGTAACCAGCAAAGCTGTGTGTAGTAGAACCTGCTCAGGAATGTTGTTTTAACCAGAGAGGTATTATATTTAAGAAGTACTTGTTCTGTGTGCACATTCCCTTCAGAGGTTATAGTCTAAAACCCAAGGGAGTGATTGCCTTACTTGGAATTTTTGTAGCATTCTCTATTTTTATTGATTCCTAAAATTAGAGCTGTGCACATTGTAAATTGCTGATTTGTTCGAGTGTTCCTGAATCTCTAACCAGTCCATGGCATGTCTTATCTGCATTTAACGTTCCCAGGGGATACATTGGTTATTGGAGATTTGAGTTGCTGTTTAATGATATTACCGCTTGAGTTAAGGAAATAGCATTTGATGTGTGCGCACCTTTGATCCCAGCACACAGGAGGCAGAGTCAGGCAGATTTCAGAGTTCTGAGTTCGAGGCCATCCTGGACTACAGAGTGAGTTCCTAGACAGCTAAGAGAAACCCTGTCTCAAAATAAATAAATAAATAAATAAACAAAAAGATATGATAGGGACTAGCAGAAAATGAATATATAAAATACAATATTTATCTACTTCGTATAAAGAGCAAGATTAACACAATCAAAATTTAGAATTGAATATGCTGCTTATAATAATAAAGCTGTTAGTTACATAATTCTATTACATAGTTCTATTATTAGAATAATATACATATTTTAAGACTATTACTTGGTATAGTATCTCACTTCCACAGAAAAGAAAATTACAGTCCTCCTGAGTGAATAAAATAATTAAAACAAGTTAGTAATCCAGATTGCCAAAGGCAGTTTTTGTGAAGTAAAGTAAATTCTATTCATTTAATACAGTTCAAGTATAAAAAGAGTGGTCAGGTAAATGTATGTTAGTGATTCCTAATGTGTTACATGATTGATTGGTTGGTTGGTGGGTTGGTGGATTGGTATATGAGGTGGGGAGGGGGTGTAGCAGCCACATGAATGTACCAGAGGTAGACCTTGGATAATTTTCTCTACCAGCCTCCTTATTGCCTTGAGACAGGTCCCCTCCCTGGACAAAAATCCTGCTGTTTGGACCAAGCTTGCTAGGCAGTGAACTGCCAGGATTCAGCTCTTTCTACCCAGCAATGCCAGGGTCACAGACACCAGTAGACATGCCCAGCTTTTAACATGGGCCCTGAGGATTGGAACTCAAGTCCTCATGCTTGTATAGCACTTTTGCCTGCAAAGCCTTCTTCCCCAGTCCCACTGGTTTTCAGTCATGGGCCAAATAATCTAGTTTAAATTAACTGCAAGTGCCAAGAAATAATAGCTAAACAATATTTTATAATGAAAATTAGATTATTATATGCTAATATAGTACAGAAATGCTTTGAAATTATACAGGTAATCAATAGTTACAGCAGCTTTATTAAATGGAATATTTATTCTGGCACTTAGAAATATTTATTTCAGTGATCTAATTATTTGGTTAGAGGGCTTTGTTTTGTTTTTTTCTATTTTAGAAGAAATTGAATTATTAGCTAGTAGCATACCGATGACATTCACCTTTAATCAGTCAACTTACTTTCAGAGTATGCCATTTATAGAAGGAAAGAATGAATAACTGCTTTACAGTGGAGCTTTTAGATTTCATTATGACTATTATCGCATGAAAATACTTCATAAAGATGTTCTGTGTGGATTGAAGTAGATGCTGTGTTATAGTCCTTGTAAGCTCTAAAAAAACATTGATAAAAAAGAACAGTGCTTTAACTAAAGTAAAGAAAACACTACTCATGGTCAAAAGCAGACATGATGAGGTGATTCGAATACATACTAAATACGTGGCTTCTACTACAGTGATAGCGAGACTATAAGGTCCAGCTGCCTTTGAAAATAGGTCAAATAGTGCATTCTAGGAAAGGAAAGGGAATTGGTTGTCAAAAGTTATATAGATAAGTATATAAATGTTTAGTATGTCCCCTGGAAGGCCGGTAATGTAATAGATAGAACTTCAGCTGTACCATTTAATATTTCTGATTTTTTTTTTTTTTTTAGCTCTAAAGTTTGTTAGGTTAAAATAAACTTGTTTCATGAATTAAATAGGATTTATGGCTGGGTATGGTAGGGCACTTTTAATCCCAGCACTTGGGAGGCAGAGACAAACAGATCTCTGAGAGTTTGAGACCAGCCTGGTCTACAGAGTGAGTTCCAGGACAGCCAGGGCTACATGAGACCCTGGCTCACTGTCCACCTCCAAGTAGGGTTTATATATAAAAGCAGAACATAGATTATAAGCCATTATGCAAAGGAAATAAATACTATGATAATTCTAAACTATACTGCAACCTAATGTCGTATATACACAAGTATGTACTGTATATTTACAATGAATTTATAAAAGACAGGAAGCTTATAAAGAAAGGCAAAAAGTAAAAAATATCCTGTAAGAAGCAGGGCTAATATGCTTAACTGTATGTAAGCATTAAGTGAACCTCAGCTTTTTGGCAGCCATAGTGAACAACAAAAAAAAAAGAGTTGGTTTGTATGATTCTTACCTTATGTTAAAAGGAAGGTTATAGTTATTAAACAGACCCTTGAACCAAATGCAAGCAGGGAATTATTAGGACAATCCTGTGTGCACCTAGTAACAGTATGTGAAAGTGTCCTCTGGCTCCAGGTGTGGAGTCTTGGATGTGGTGGTCTGCAGAGTTTGCTCATGAGCGCTACTCAGTGACTTTTGTCTTACTCTTTAAACAGAATCCAAGAAACAACACCGTGTAGTTTTATTTGAGAAACATCGCCCAAGTATGTTGGGTTTTGATGGTTACCTCAAGTATGGAGCTTAAAATTTGGAAAAAGATTTTTTTTTTTTGAGTTGTTTTCTACTAGTTTAGCTTCAGAACAAGATACTTTGTATGATATGGCCAGGTTGAGGTCTGTAGAAAGAAGAGAAAAAAAGTTTGTCTTTGTTTATTAAGTCCATTGCTAGTCTTCTAAAAATCTAATTTGCATGAAAGTGAGTCCTGAAAGCTATGTTAATGCCACTGCACGAATCTGTACATAGATATTGCTTAGACCTGTACATACATGCACACACAAACTGAGAAATAATGAGGTCTGAATAGAGAGAGCCCTTAGATCTTCTCAGTGTGGATGCCCTGGTGAAGATATTGTATCTATATTGTGTGCTGTCCTCTTTGGACATGAAAGCAAATATTCAACAAGAACACGCTATGGTTGGGGTCTTGGATGTCTTGAGTTGATTGGGTTTTGTTTTTCTGTTTGTGTGTGTGTGTACACATGTATGTATGTGCCTGTGCCTGTGTGTCTCTGTCTAGTAGCTTCCTGTGAGCCTGTACATACCTAAATAAGAAGCTTAAAGCTTCCGTATGTCCAGGAGGTAAACATACTTTCTTCTGTGACAAATATTCTTACATCTTTTAGCTCTTCTTGGGATGGATGCTCTCTTTTTCCTTCTCCCCTCCCCCATGCAGACATAAAATTATGAAGCATTACCTCATAATGCTATTTTTATAGTGTTTGGACAATTCAAGTGAAGAGCAAAATTGCCTGTATGTTTTTGTGTTCCTCCGTGCTTTTAACAATAAACATATACATACATAAAATGAAACCAATGGCATTGGACCAAGAGTTAAGCGGAGGGAATGAACATGTTTATATTTAAAAGAGACAGAGCAATTCTGCTTTAAAGAAGAACTTGGTCAGAAGGCCAGTGTCACACAGATTCTGATGTAACTTCTGGTTTCCTGGGAAAGTTCATAAAGCCCCCCAGCCCAGTGATGGTGAGAACACTGGGAGAGGCTATCATGAAGGTGGAGTTGTTCTCAAGTAGCCTAACAGGGATGCGGCTCCCAGAAGATAACGGATGCTGGGTTTGCAGGTTTGCTGGCATTTGTCATATAAAGCCCATGTAAGGTAAGGATGTACTCTGCATCCTAAGGTATGGCAAGAAAAGGCCTGCAGTGTAGCTGTGATCAACATCTCCACTTTGACAGTAGCGAACAGTGTGGATATGGGGAGAGATGTGAGGCAGAGGTTTGGGAAGCTGTCCTAACCGGCCAGCTGTGATGCTGGAGAGAAGTTTAAATGTGAAGTGGAGACTGGGGTGGTACACAGCTGGTTCTTGGTTAGCATCTGTACGTGGTTTAATACTAATGTTAAATACTTCAGTAACTGATTTTTACACTGTGAAATCCCCTATGTGTTAAAATGGTACTAAGAAACCCAAACTGAGTAAAATTTTACTGTTAATAAAAATATTAGAGAAGAATAAACTGCCATTTGTTCATGCTTAATTATTTCCCACATAGCACTGTGTTATAAAAAAAAATGTTAGCAAAGAGATGGAATAATAGATTTTTGAGGAATTGTAATTTCACAGATATGAAGGTGGAGCTGAACTGTTGGGGTATTGCATATGACAAAAGTCAATGATTGGGGTGGGAGGGTGTGGGTCAATAAGAAACCACATATTGTTCTTCACACTTGATGTTTGTGTGTCTTAGATGCCAGGTTGCTTCCTTGTGCCGAGTAGAAAGTCTGAATGAACATTGACTTGACTCTTCCTGATTCTTAAGGTTTAGGTGATGTAGGGAAAAATCACTTTATAAAGCCCCAGGAAAAGGAATGTGTGAGCGTTAACTTTTTTTCCCACTTTCACTTTTCCTGTTAAAGCTGAAGTTTTTACATAAACGTAAATTTCCCACTCTGCTGAAAACCTATTAGTACATACTATCCTCTGTCCCATGTCAGTGATGGTGTGAATAGGTCATCTGTTACGGAAAGCACATTGTAGAAAGGAGTCATGTGGTAGTGTGCAGAGGTAATGTCAGTTCTAGCAGGCATAGCCTGGTGTCCATCAGCTGCAATGCTCTGACCTCACTTTCCATGGCATCTGTGAGACCAGTGCTCAGGGATGTGCGCTTACCTGTGTTCTTCTTGTCCTGATCTGCTATTATACATGGCAATACATAACTTTGAAATCCTACATAAATGCAGCATTTAAATCTGAATTATTATGTCACAAAATGCAAGTTTATGTTTCCGATGTGAGTATTTAGTGATCATGGTGGTTTTATCCCCGTGACTCATTTTTATAATTCAACTAATGGAATATTTATAATGTTGAGTCTCCTTTCTATCTTTTAGTGGATGCCATTAGCACCTAGAACATTTAAAAATATGTTTTGAATTTGAGAAATGATGTTAATGTTTAGTAATCTTTCTTCATTTGAAATCTTAAATAAAGATTTGAACACTATTTTAGTCACATAAAAATTCAGTATTTTGGCAAAACGATAGATAGAATTTAAGCATCAGAATTTAATTTTCTTCCCTAGTAGATTTATAAATATCCTTGTCTTTTAAAACATTATAGATAAGTCTATCATTCATCCAGGAAAATACTTCCTTTTAGTAAAATTAAACAGTTATTTATATAATTATATATTAAATGTATTATATATTAACATAGATAATAATATTTAAGGGGAATAGAGAAAATCCTTCATAAGCATGCAGATCAGGATGGCAGATTTATGTGGTTCTCAAAATGGTTTAGATCATTGCTGGCCATCGTCCCCTTCGAGTATGGAGGCCCCTTGGTGATACCAAACATTTTTCCCTTTCCTTTTGAAGATATTAATCACATAATAAAGATTGTACTTGCAGAATTTACAGACTGAGAAAATACTTTTATAATGTAAAAGAACAATATCTAGAATTTGGTGGTGGGGGCTGTGGGGGATGAGATGGGGGCTCTCTATGAGTAACCCAGGCTAACTTCAAACGTGTCATCTTCCTGCCTCAGCCTCCACAGTCCTGGGGCTGCAGATGTGCTGCTACCCCAGCAGGCTGGGCTGCCTTGATGGGAGGTGACTTCTTTGTAATTTATAAGACTTTAGCTCACGTCCAGCCACATTTGTCATTCCTTACAATCCGGAGAATCATGCCACAGAAGGTGGAAACTAAAGAGGATGGACTGATTCTAATCAGCCTTCTGTAAACAGAGAGAGAAATTGATCTCTACTGAGTCAGATGGAAATAGAAACGTAAAGACATGTTTGTAGAGAAGCGTGGGGCCAGGTTGGGGATTAGAGTGTGTGTGTGTGTGTGTGTGTGTGTGTGTGTGTGTGTGTGTGTGTGTGTG
>NC_034593.1:126411680-126491583 GCF_900095145.1 Mus pahari | reverse complement strand
GGGGGGGGGGAGATAATTTTTTTATTAGACATTTTCTTTATTTACATTTCTAATGTTATCTCCTTTCCTGGTTTCCCCTCTGAAAACTCCTATCCTATCCCCCCTCCCCCTGCTCACCAACCCACCCACTCCAGCTTCCCTGTCCTGGGGGACTGCACTGGGGCATCGAACCTTCTCAGGACCAAGGGCCTCTCCTCCCACAAGGCCATCCTTAGCGGCATATGCAGCTGGAGCATGTGTTCTCTGGTTGATGGTTTAGTCCCTGGGTGCTGATTGAATGCTATCAGCTACAATAAGCTCGGTGCTTCTGCATCAGTTTATCAAGACAGTCCCTCTGCAGACATGGCCACAGGGCAACTGATCTGTGTGGTTCCCTAGTTGAGGCTTCTCTGAAGTGACTCTGGGCTGTGTCAGGGTGACAGTTAAGGCTAACTAGAACCCAGGTCAGCAGTAGTTTTATTGTTGTACATTTTGGGGATAGGTATTCAAAAGGTCAAAATAATTTCTCATTTATCAAAAGATCTTTCAGATCTTTATGTTGAGACAGAAGCCATGAGGAACTAGAAAAGGGAGAGAGGCTACCTAAAATACATAATGTTTAAAGTGGACACTTTGGAGAGATGGCTCAGCCAAGAGCTCTTGCCATTCTTGCAGAGTAAAGATTTAGTTACCAGCCCCACAGTAGTTACAGCGGCTCACAGTAGTTCAAGTCCAGGTCTGGGGCATCTGGTACTGCCGTTTGACCCACACAGACACCAGGCATGCATTTGGTGAATGGTCTACTATGGAACACACACACATATAAAGTAAAAACAAATCTTTATAATTTTATGTGTCAACTTGACTAAACCACAAATTAAACTGATATTTGGTCAAACACTGCTCTGTGTGACTCTAAGATAGTTTGGAGTTACTGCATCGAGTAAAGGACTTTGCCCTCATTCAGTCATGCTGTTGAAGCCCCAAAGAAAATAGAAAACTGGACCTCCTGGGAGAGTAGGAATATCTCATGCAAACTGAACCTGAGAAATTGGTCTTTCAGCGCTCATTTATTTTTAATAATACATTTTATTTGAAACATCCAAACATTTATACAAGGTATATTGATGATATCTTCCCATAAAACAAAATAAGTAAATCTAAAAAAAAACAAAAACAAAAACAAAAAAAACCCCTAACCCTCACTTTTAGATGTGACCTGACTAATCCCTGCCAAATTTTAAAGATACAGAGACTGAATTTTGAGAGTTCAAGTTTCAGGATCAGCAGCTCCGTCAGAAACCTAACAACCATGTCCCTGGTTCATTGTCTCTGTAAGAACTGTATTTTTAGACATTATTATAGACACATAAGTACTCTGACATTAAATAAATACACCCATTCCTCTACCTGAACAGTTTCATTCTCCAAGTGAAAATACAGGAATATACATGTCCTGAGAATTTTTCTAAAATTCTGAAAAAAGGGTTTTCTAAAATCTTAAATGAGCATTTTGTCCAATCTGTTGTAAATTACAAAAATAAATAATATGATTTGAAGGAAGATGAGTAAACTCAGATGAGGGAGGAAAACTTTATATTTAAAACAAAATCTTCCTTTAAAAATATGTGTGTGAGCGTGCTTATGTTTGACCCTTTATCCTTGACATGTCTATCAGCGTAGAAGAGTGTATAAAAAAATACCACTTGCTTTACTGAGAAATAAAGGATGTTCTTATTTGATCAAATTTTTAGTAATAAAGTAATCTAGGTAAAAAGTTGACAGTTTTGCTGTTATTAGTACAGTAGAAGAACAGGTATATCCTTCAAGTTCTCACTAACTGTGGTTTTATACTATTTCTTTTTTTTTTTTTTTTTTTTTTTTTTTTTTTGAGACAAGGTTTCTCTGTGCAGTCCTGGCTGTCCTGGAACTCACATTGTAGACCAGGCTGGCCTCGAACTCAGAAATCCACCTGCCTCTGCCTCCCAAGTGCTGGGATTAAAGGCGTGCGCCACCACGCCCGGCTATTTCTTCAAGGTATTGAGTGGTAAGACTTAGGAACAGGGACAGGCTGTGAGGATTGGGCCGAAGGGATCCACAGGAGGAAGGAACGCAGGATGTTCCATCAGAATCTGCTTAGCTCCCTGGGAAAGGGGACAGAGAGCAAAGACGAGTCAAACACAAACCCATAGGGTGCCCAAAACCCATAGATGATAAAAACTGAAATGACATCAGCCTTATACTTGCCCTAGATATTTTCTTCCTTTCTAGGGTGAAGAGTAGTAAGGCTGAAGGTGTTTGTACAGATCTTAACTAATTTTTATAAATAAACCCTTCAGTCTCGATCAGTCCTAACTGAATACTTTTTACTGAATACCCCTTTTATACTTTAACTGGACACCCTTTCCAGTTTGTCGCAATTGCAATTTATTGACATAACACAAGGGAGTTTTGTTCATTTTATTTCAATAAAACACATTTTATTGAAAATTGTTTTTCCTTATATTTAAAGTGAAATGAAATTGAGCTGAAAACAGCAAAAATCTTAACTACAGTGCCACTCAGAAGCCAGGAATATTTGATAGGGATCTGTTAAGAAAAATATCAGTGTGGGAAGCAGATAGGCCAACTGTAGATACAAGAGGGAGATCTCCTCTCCCTTAGCTCCCCCAAATCCAGGGCCCCAGCCTCAGTCCCAAGACTGTAGGGGATCATATAAACCTTCCCTCAAACATCCCTCCTTACTCTCACTGCTTTATCCCTGCCCCCTGGCCCATCAGGCATGCCACTGGAGCCAGAGAAGCCTGTCAGCAAACAGGCAGACAGAGAGCTTCACCTCTTCCAAATCATCCCCCAGTCTCATCCCTTGCTCTGCAGCAGACTGCCTGATGCTGCCACCTTCTCCACTCCCCATCATCTGTGGACCACACAGATCTTCCCTTCCTAACTTCCTGCACTCCCTGGAAACACTTTGCTAAGTGAAACAAGTAGACTAGTGTACATCTTCACCTCTTCCTCAACTCCTCCAAATGTGATCCCCCAGGCTCATTCCCACCACTGTAACTCACCACTACCATGGACTCCCCACCCACATCCCTGTTACCCCCATTGCCAAGGGATCACATAGATCTTCCCCTCCTGACTTCCCTGCCTCACACATTGCTTATTCCAGCTCAGAAACCCAGCTGGCATTTCTTGGGGTCCACAGGCCACCCTACCAGGGAAGCAGGTAGCATAACTGCAGATCTTCACCTTTTCCTTCTCCATTCCTCAAAATCCAATTCCCCATTCAAATCCCCAGCTCTGTGGCAGACTTTCTGCTGTCTCCCTTCTTCACTCTCTGTCCCCTTTCCCAGGGAGCTAAGGAGATTCTGATGGAACATCCTGCTTTCCTTCCTCCTTCAGCCCAATCCTCACAGCCTGTCTCTGCTCCTAAGTGTTACCACTCAATACCTATTTGACCAAGAACCCCCAGTGGCCACACCTATCAGGATCCCCCAAAAATTTCCAACCCAGCACCACACAGTCGCCACCACCTCACAAGAACCAGATCACAACCAAAGCCAAAGAACAAAGCACACCTACTCAGCAAAGATAGAACCAGGTATCAGCACCGAGAATTACAGTGTTCCTAAACCCAGATGCCTAGATGCCGGCATAAAATCATATTAACAGCTAGGACAATATGTCTCAGTTAGAGCCCAGCAACCCTACCACAGCAGACCCCGAGCATTGTACTATAGCTGACGCACAATAAAAGACCTTAAATAGGCTTTATGAATATGAAGTAGGTCCTTAAATAGGAAATGAAAAAATGCTTTAAAGAATTCTTATGAAAACAAACAATTGAAGGAAATGAATAATACTGTTCAGGACCTGAATGTGGTAATAGAATCAAAGAAAACACAAAATGAAAGAAGTCTGGAAGTGAAATGGATGAACTCAAAATAGGCGTCTCAGATGTAAGCCCCGTGGACAGAATACAGGAAAAGAAAGAGAGACACTCAGGTCTTGAAGCCATGCTAAAAAATGGATACCTTGGTCAAAGAAAATATTAAATATAAAATGACCCAGTGATTTATAAAGGCATAGAATTGCACCTCCATAGAGACTCTGAAAGCCAGAAGAGGCTGGACAGATGTTCTACAAAGTCTATGAGATAACAGTCACCAGTCCAGACTACTATACTCCAAAACTTTGAACAGAATGAGAAAAAAAGACATTCCATAATAAAACCAGATTTAAGCACTATCGGTCTACAGATCCTGCTGTACAAATGGCACTAGAAGGAAAACTCCAAACTGTAAAAGTTAACCACACCCAAGAAAATATAAACAATAAACAATTCTAGACCAGCAAATTAAAAAGGGGAGATAAATACACACACACACACACACACACACACACACACCACAACAACAAATAAACATGAGATGCCATACACTGCTTATTGACAAATCCCAACATCAGTGGTCTTAATTCCCCAATAAAATCAGGGAGACTAACAGGATAGATGTAGAAGCAGTATTCATCCGTCTGTTGTGAACAAGAAAAACATCTTAACATACCTCAGGCTAAAAGGATAAAAAAAGATATTCCAAGCAAATTGACCCAAGAAGCAGACTGGTATCACTATTTAAATATCTGACAAAATAGACTTCAAACCAAAGCTAATCAGAAGAGGCAGTGAAGAAACTGACATATTCCTCAAAGGAAAAATTCACCAAGGAATTGCAATTTCTAATATCTGTGCTGCAAACATGCCAACTCCCAGGTTCATAAAAGAATCACTCCTGCAGCTCTAATCACATTGACACACAGCGATATTGGGAAGCTTCAGTACCCGACTTTCCCCTATAAATAGGTCATCCAGATAAAAACTGAACAGAAATGCTGTAGCTGACAGATATCATAAAACAAATGGAGCTAATAGGTGTTTACAGAACATTTTACCTAAACACAAAAGGATATACCTTCTCACTGCTTCATGGAGCTCTTTGAAAATTTCCTGCATGCTCACATGTTAATAAGCAAGTTTTAACAGATACAAGAAAATTGAACTAATATCTTGCATCCTATCTGGCCACCACAGATTAAAGCTAGATATTAACAGTAGCAAACCACAGAAATCTTACAAATGAATGGAAACTGAACAGCTCACTACTGATTGAAAAATGTGTCAAGACGGAAATCAAGAAATGAAAGGCTTTCTAGAATTGACTGAAAGGAAGACACAACATGCACAAAATGTATAGAACAAAATTAAGGTGATTGTAAGAGACACATTAGCACTAAGTGCCACATAAAAATAATTAGAGAGATTGCATACTAGTAACTTAACATCTGAAAGCTCTAGAATAACAAGAAATCAAACCCAAGTGGAATAGAGAGCAAGAAGTCATCAAACTTGGGGCTAAAAATCAATAGCATAGAAACAGAAAATAGTACAGTGAAACAGTTGCTTCTCTGAGAAAATCAGTACAACAGACAAAGCATTCTCCAGGTTAGCAGAGGTACTGCTGAAAGGGGGCACAACAGTAGAGCCAATAGGAGATCAAGAGAACTGGAAGGACATGCTTTAAAAACCATGCTCTACCAAACTGGAAAATGAAAAGGAAGTCGATAATTCTCTTGATATGCACCACTTACCAAAGTTAAATCAATATCAAAGAAGCAATTTAAACAGACCTTTAACCCCTAGTGAAATAGAAGCATTCATTTTTTAAAAAAAGCCCAGAGTCAGATGGATTTAGTGCAGAATTCTAACAGACTTTCACAGAAGAGTTATTGCCAGTACTCCTCAATTATTCCATAAAATAAAAACAGAAGGAACGCTGCCAAATTTGTGTTACATGGTCCCAGTTACTCTAATACCTAAATCACATAAAGACTCAACAAAGGAAGAAAATTACAGATTAATTTCCTTATGAACATGCATTGTGTTAGGAACCTTTTCCTGGGGAGATAAAATGCACCATTTTGCTCATCTCAGATAGGGAACCCACAACAGACCAAAGTTCAGATCCCACCAGAGGCCAACTTGGTGAACCAGTGAGGTTTTTTGGAGTCACTTACAGGAGCAGATTTGAGTCTAAGTACAGCTGCATCAGCATGTAGCACACACACACACACACACACACACACACACACACACACACACGGCATGCATGGCTGCACACAACAGCTGGCAAACCTGCACAGCCTTCAGACAGCCCGTTAGGTTGGAGACTAATCTTCACAGGTGCCTCAGTTGTCCACACTTCTGCAGGGTTGCTCAGCTCCTCTGCTGCTTCCAGGCAGCTGCTCTGCTCTGAGTCCTTACAGCCCTTCTCTCTCAGTCTGTTTTAAACACAGCTTTGCCTCTGAGAGGGACAGGTTTTATTGTACCTCTGGCAGGGAATGGCCTACTGATTCTGGTTTCTTTCAGGGAGTTCCTGAAGCTAATTTTTAGTAGCTTACCTCCCCACTTAAGCTCCCCTACAGGATGGGAATGTTTTAATCTTGGAAGAGTGTTACATAACAACACAGAGTCAAAGATACTCAATGAAATATTTGCAAACAGAAAAGAAAAACATATTGAAAAGATCATCCAATATCATCAGATTGCCTTCATCCCAGAGATACAGAAATGGTTCAATATATGAAAATCAGTGAATGTAATCTACCATATAAACAAACTGAAAGATAAAAACCACACATCCTCTCGTTGGATGCAGACAGTGCTTTTGATAAAATCAAACACCTCTCATGATAAAAGTCTTGGTGAGATTACAGATACAAGAAGCATACCTCAATATAATGAAGGCAGTTTGCACCAAGCCTGTAACCAAGATCAAGTTAAATGTAGAGAAACTCACAGCAATTCCACTAAATGCAGTGTTGTCCACTCTTTTCTATATAGAAATATAGCACTTAAAATCTTAGCTAAAGCAGTAAGACAACTAAAGGAGATCCAGGGAATACCATTTGGAAAGGAAGAAGTCAGGTATCAATTTGTAGGTGCTACAATAGAACATTAGTGACCCTAAAATTCCACCAGGGAACTACAGCTGATAAATTCTTTCAGCAAAGTAGGTGGATATAAAATTAACTCAACAGAAATCAGTCGCATTCCTGTATACAGATGACAGACAAATGGACTGCAAAAGAAATTGGGGAAACAATGCCTTTAAAAACAGCATCAAATAGTATATTATGGGATAACTAAGAAATTAAGTGAAAGACTTATATGATAAAATTGTCATGACACTGAAAAAATTGAAGCTAATCAAAAGATCAAAGATCTCGCATGCTCATGTATTGGTAGGATTAATATAATAAACATGGCCATCCTGCCAAAAGCTGCTGATTCAGTGCAATCCCTGTTAAAATGCCAACACATTTCTTCACAGATCTTGAAAGGACAATTTTCAGCTTTGTGTGGAAACAAACAAACAAAAAACAGTACTGCATGATAAAAGAACTTCTGGAGGTTTCACCATCCCCAATTTCAAGTTGTGCCAGAGTTACAGTAATAAAAACAGCATAGTATTGGTGCATAAACAGACATGTTGATCAGTGGAATAAAATCGAAACCAAGACATAAATCTGCATACCAATGTACACCTGATATTTTTTTTTATAAAGAATTCAGAAACACATTGAAATAACCAGTGGTGTCGGTCACTTTAAATGTCTGCATGTAGAAGATTCTTTTCACTATGCACAAAGCTCAAGTATAAATAATCAAAGACCTTAACTTAAACACAGGTACACTGAACTTCTTTACAGAAGAGAAAGTGGAGAATGGCCTTGAACTGGCTGCAGAGTAAAAAAAACTTTCAGAGCAGAACACCATCGGCACAGTTATTACTAAAGTAAGTGGTAACCTCATGAAACTGAAGAGCTTCTGCATGGCTAAAGACACTGTCGTTAGAACAAAGCAGCATCCTACAGGTAGGGAAAGTTTCTCATCAACTACATATCTGATAAAGGGCAGATATCCAAACTGTATAAAGATCTTAAGCGTCTAGATGTAAAGAGAGGCCAACAACAGTGGGCCTATATAGATCTAAATAGAGAATTAGCAATACAGGAAACATTTAAATATTCAACCTCCTTAGGCATCAGGGAAATATGCCAATCAAACCTACTTTGAGATTTCATTTTTCACCTGTTGGAATGGCCAAGGTCAGTGAAACAACTGATAGTTGATGGTGTGGCTAAGAAGTGAAGGACACACATCCATTACTGGAGGGACAGCAAACTTGTACAACTTTGGAAATCAGCAAAGCCGTTCCCTGGAAACAGTTGAATTGATCTCTCTCAAGATCCAGATATTCCACTCTTTGTCATGTGCCCAAAGGATGTTTCATCCTACCACAAAGATCCTTATTCAACCTTGCTCATTGTTGCTCTATTCATAATAACCTAGGCATTCCTCAGCCCAAGAATGGATAAAGAAAATATGTTACGTTCACACAATGGAGTGTTATTTACCCATTTTTTTAAGTGGCATCATAAAATTTGCAGATAAATTGATGGATGTATGGGGGAGGGGGAGAATTATCCAGAGAGGGATAATCTTGACCCAGAAAGAAAAATGTAGTATGTATTCATTTACATGGGGATATTATCTGTTAAATCAATGATAACCAAGCTGCAGCCCATAGAACCACAGATGTAGGTATACAGTAAGGTACTAAAGGGGAAAGATAGATCTTGTTAGGAAAGGGAGGTAGAGTAAATTGTTCTGGATTGTGCCAGCTAGATCAGGAGGAGTGGGAGTGTTAGAGTAGAGGGGGCGTCAGAAAAGGAGTTGATCTGGATGGGAAGAGATGTTTGGGATGAGGTAGGAAGAAGTAGAAGGAGGGGAAACCATAACCTGATATACTATTATGTTGTGAAGAATAAAAAAGATTTTATTTCACTAGAAGGAGAGAAAAAACAAGTGACATACCAGTATAATTTCATCTTACTTAAATCCAATGTTATATAACTCTGTGAAAAGGAAAAGAATCGTGATGATTCATTTTCTGATTGGTATGTATTTCTTGAGTTCATAAGTCCTTGAAAGTCTGCTTTTGGTGTCTAATTGGTTGGCAGTCTGGCCTGGTGAGGAGGAATAATGACTTTTGGAGTGAGTCCAACTGCATCGCCTTTGCACAATGGTCCAGGTGTCTGTTTCTGAGTTGTAAAATAATTCCTTTATTTCTAGGGTCTTATTTCTCAACTTGTATTTTACCTAGCCCCAAATTTTAAAATCATAATTTATATAATTGGGCTATTTTAAAACTGATTATGAGATGTGTATAGTTACAGTGCAGTAGGGCTGATGCCTTTTTGTAATTGGTATGGTTTGGGAATGACTCAGGTGAAGTTTGCAGGAATTTGGATGTGTTTACTTCATACCTGAGCCTGTGGTTCTGCTGTCCACAGTGCCTAGCACCTTCTTCTTTTCTTTGTTGACTGTTCTGATGCCCAGGAAGCAACCACTACACTTGTAAATAAGTTGTTTTAGGGGTAGGCTGTTAGAGCATCTCATCTCCCTCCCCTTTTCTCCTTCATGTTTGTTCTTTTCCTTCCCGCCGTCCATGAAAGGCCTTCACACAATGCTGATTAGATACTATCACCATGCTTTAATATGTTCAGAGTCCTGAGCCAAGAGCAACCTCATTCTCAATGGCACAGACTCAGATAATATGTTACAACAATAGGAAATAGGAAATAGACTAACACAGAGACACTGATGGATTGTGCAGTCCTCAGACATAACAGCACATACAATGTAACAATCCATTTGTATAAAAAGCCACATAATCTGTAGCAACAGAAAACAGTGCTTCCTAGAACCAGGAGCCAAATGTGAGATAATAGCCTGCAAACAGGAGCAATCAGTTGGTTATGATGAAAATGACAGTCAGTATCTTGACCATGGTGATGATTTCTTGATTGTATACAAATCTCAAAGCTTATCAGTTGCACACTTCAATCCTTGTGATTTTTCTTCTGTGCATTATCTCTAGCCAAAATCTACATGTGCACACATTTTTATTTTTATTTTTTTACATTCAGGCTTAATGTCCTTTTGAGAAACATGACCATGCGTATTTTCTGACCCCCTTAGGCAAGACATTTCTGTATCTGAACTTCCTTTATAGGTTGAACACTTAATTATGTTTAAAACTTAAATATTTTCATCATACTTCTCTCCTTTACTCAAAGCATTGAACTGATTATATTTGTAATTTAGTATATGAAATACAAGACTTGCATAAAATCTTTGATTAATGAAAGAGATTAAATACTAATTTGTCATAGTTTTCTGAAATACATTAAACTGACTGTATAGTACATATAGGAATCAGTATCTCAGTTAAGGAAAGTTACTCCTATTAAATATTATTTAACTTAGATTATAGATGAGCTAGAAGTAACATTTTAATTATATGAAAATCTACAGATGAACATGGATTTATTACTTAAAGATGTTACTTAACTATACTTGTATTATAAAAATTTTATTCCTATAAAGTTTTAATTAAGGCTGTTTCTTCTATTCATCCCTCCAGAAATATCTATTCTGTATTTCCATAACATAATGTAAATAATTATTAAAGCCTTTGTGTGTTTACTGCTTTGTCTATCAACAAAAATAAATAGAATTTGAATTATGATGATCGGTGATTTAAAAGCTAAGAGCAGCAAAACGTGAGGGTTTGCTTCCTGCTAACAGATACCTACAGACAGCACACATTAGGTTCTTTCTGTACAGCCACCATGGACGTAGGCACAGTAGGGAACGAAAGAAGAAAGAAGCCCCAGAGCTCATAGCAACTTGGTATGACCACCTCCTGCTCCCCTCCCAGACCAGGATACTGACAGATGCTGAAATCCTGCGTAAAGGCGAGCTCATCAGCACTGGGAGGCTGCGCTTTAATATTTTATGTCATTACACTGGGAATAATAACTTTTTCTAACATTAAGTTCTTACCGAAATTCTTAACATATTGAGTTTTAACGAAGAGAAGAGGAGAGGAGGGGAGGGAGAGGAGAGAAGAGAAGAGAAGGCCCTTTCTAACAATGAGGAGCAGTCACAGGGTTCCAGTATTTTCATTCAGTTTTTCAGAGACCTTGGTTGACAGCGCACCTACAATTTCCCTTAACTGAAATGTCTTAGGATCTGTTTGAAGTAAACCTTCTCACTTTCTCTTATTTGCTGTTAGCTGTAACTGAACTAGGAATAGTTAAAGTGGATGGAAATTGCATCTAAAAACAGTCATGACTATTATTTTCCTTGGTCCTTTGTTTTCTCTGTGAAGTAGGAAGTATCTGTGTTGTGGCTTGCATAGCCCTACCTCTCTGTCCTCTATAACCTGGACAATGTGCACCCCACACTGCACCCAACTGAATTTTCCTACTAATGTGAAGACTTGTTGCTGTGTTTTGCCACTTTAAGCCCTGAAATAAGGTGTCAGTCAACTCTGCGCCATGTGCAGTTTAGACTGTTGTTGAATGACTTAATATTGGATGTCCTAAAGTGATTTCTTGAAAAAGGGACAAGATCACTTTTCACAAATTGATCTTTTAAAATACCTGCTCAATTGATGCTGAAAATTAAACAGTTCTGTTATAGTCACCGCTGTCCGTGGTGGCACATGCCTGTAACTCCAGGACTGAGACCACTGAGACAAAGGATTGCTGGTTAAAGCATAGCCGGTGCTACTCAAAATTAGTAAAGGGTCAAGTGCTGTGATCTTCTCTAAGTTAAAGAGGAAAGGAAAATACTTCTTCAAAAAGATACTCACTAAGAGAGCATGAAACTAGACTTCAGACTTTCCAAATTCCACTTGGTGACATTTAATCATGATAACTTCTTTAAGCCAAGTGTGAGTTAAAATAAAAGCAAAAAACTATGAATTATGGTTTCTTAATTTACCAGCCTCTATGTTCTTAGCTCTGAAAAATATTCAGAATCAGAGGTGTTTGCATCTACGTGTCTCAGTGCGTAGTCTCTGTTCTGACAGTCAGTAACTTCGAGAGTATCTGTCTGCAGTTCTGGGCCCTGTAGCACTCGCACAGCGTGTACAGAGCCACTGTCATTATCCCCTGCAGAGTCCACTGAGTAAGGCAGTGCGTTTGTAAACACAAGACACTGAATGTGTAAAAGAAAGTCTTTGGGGCTGGGGAGATAGTCTGTTAGTAAAATGATCAGCACAGAAGCATAAGGACTGAGTTCAGTCCCCAGTACCTATGTAAATTGGTAGTATTTGTTATGTTTTATAAACAAGAGAAGAGCCCAGGATATGTTTTGGTAGAGCCAGGTATTGGGGGGGTGGGTTAGGGGGGCCCATGCTTAGGCATCCCTTCCCCCTGAGGTATAAGCCATATGACGGATATAGGATGGAATAGAGTTTATATAAGGCATGGGAAGCGGGTAGAGACAGGGGGGTGGAGAAAGAAGAGAGGCCAGGAACTTGTAGAGACAGGGGGAGGGGCATGGGGAGAGAAGGAGAAGGGGCAGGGAGAAAAGAGGAAGAGAGTATTATGAGGTATATGAGAGTAAGAGATGAGAGTGAGGAGGGGGCAGACAGCCCCTTTTCTAGTGAGTCAGGCATACTTGGCTGATGCCAGGTAACTGTGGGGCGGAACCTAGAAGGAATGCTAATAACATTTCTCCATTTTGGTTTAATTAAAAAAGAGAAAACTAGACAGAAGCAATGGTAAAGCAGGAAATAGGGTCGTCATGATCTTTAACTACTTTTTGCTGACTTTGGGGTGACTTGTCTCTGGGCAACCTAAGAAAATGGGTATGAGGATGTTGGTCCAGCAGTATTGGCTTGTGATCCCAACAGGAGGGAGGTGGATACAGGTCATCCCTGGGGCATGCTGGCTATCTGGCTGTGGTGGTTTAAATGAGATGTTCCCTTAGTTTTGGACATTTGAGTATGTAGTCCGCAGTTGGTGGAGTTGCTGGGATAGGTGTAGGAGGTTAGGAGGTAGAGCCTTGCTGGAGGAAATGTGTTGCTAGGGGCAGGCTTTGAGGCTTCAGAAGCTGTGTGCCTATCCTGTTTCTCTAGAGGAACCGGTGAGCTCTCAGTAGCTACTGGAGATGCCAGGCCTGCCTGCTGCAGCACTGACCCATTGTCATGGAGATGGAGTCCTTTCCCTCTGGTAATGGAAACTCAGATAAACCCTTCTTCCTATAAGTTTTCCTGTTCAAGGTCTTTTATTATGGCTATGGAAACTCCATACGCCAGACTCCTCTAATGGGTAAGCACAGGATCCCAGTGAGGGATCCTCTCAAAATTCAAGGTGCACTACTCCAAGAATGACCTCGTCTCTACACCCAAGTGCATAGGAATCTGTATACACACATGTGGGCACACACATAAACTCACATGCACAAGTGCTTTTTACTTGCTAAAACTTGATTGCTAATGAACAATTGGATAGATCAAGTATCACCATATACATACACTTTTCATAATAATTTTATTTTTTTCTTGGTAATTTTAAACAAACTGTAGATGAATGTTTTTTAGACTGACTAGTTCTTACTGTTCATTTCTCTCACAGACATAGAATTTTCTGTTCTGCTTTTTATAATATCACTGCAGTTATGATGTTACTTAATTATGAGCTTATTAAGTTTTCTAATTTGATGCCTCTAGCTCTCATCTGTTTAACTGGCATAGTAAAAACAAATAACCTCATATAGTTCAAATGTTTGGTTTAAAAGCCGGCTGATACGAATAACATGAAGTCAGAGACTGTTACCCGATGCCATTAAGGCACCAGCCGTGGTCTGCAATACAATGTATAGCCCAGAGCAGGTATAGTGCAATATTTCTCTGTGCAGTGCACATAGACAGTAGATCCATATTCTTCTACCCACAAGAATACTTACCAGCCATGAAAATTGTGAGGCAGTATATATCCTGTGTGAGATGAAGGAAACATGGAAAGCCACACACTACCTGACGGTGCTCATGAGAGATAACTGCATTTTATGGTTGATGGATGGAAGAGGGAAGCATCCTTAGTCTCCTATACTTGCTGTGTAACTCATACTTGACAATAAACCTCCCACTCGCATCTGTGAGACATAATCATGACGTTCAAGTTTTATTGTTTCTTGCTTTTGGTCACAGAAAGGTATTGGAAGTACAATACCTTTACATTTTGCTCTTAGACAATGTTAGTATGAAAAACTTGTCATTTGGGGACTGGAAACTATATCCTATGACGTGCTATCATTAAAGAGTGAGGTGAGGGTTACAGGTGTTGTGGGTTCCTCCAGTGGCTATGTCTCATAATTATGAAGAATTAAGATGTAAATTACATTTCTATATATACATACATACACACCTGACATGTGTTAAAATAAAATGAAACAGAAAAATCCATTAAAAAAAAAATGGGGAGTTAATTTTGTGTTGACCAACTACTCCTGGGCATGGGACCAACGATGGAGTATGGTTGATATTCCCCATGACACTCCATTAGAGTGAACTGATTTTTCATTTGCCAGAAGGTATCAGTTACAAATTCTTCTTGGTTCAGTATGGGGCTTCCTCTAACTTGAATCTTCGCAGGCCCCATGCCTGCTGCCACAGTGTCTGTGTTCCGTCTGCGCACCAGTCCTGTTATGTCTGGAAAACACTGTTTCCTTGGAGTTACACACCTCTTCTGACTCTTATAATCTTTCTACCTCCTCTTCTGCATAGATCTTTGAGCCTGGAGGGGAAGATAAAGACGTCCCATGTAGGACTGAGTGCTTCAAAGTCTCTCACTCAGCATGTTACCTAGCTGTAGGTGTATGTCAGTTAATTCTTGCCAGCTTCAAGAAGCTTCTCTGGTGAGGGTTGAACAAAGCATGGATGTGGGCGCAGCATTATGTTATTAGAAGTCATGTTATTGCTATTCTCCTTTAGCAGAAAAATGGTAGTGGGTTTTCCTGAAGGCATGTGATCTATCTAGTCTAGGTTCCTGGCCACTCTCGCAGTGTCAGGTGTGGGACATATCTCACGGAGTGGGCTTTAAATACTAGACAAGAATATTTGCTAATGCTGTACCATCTGTGTCACCACTGCACCAGGGTATCCTGCAGAGAGCTGACTGTTGTAGTAGCAGAGGTTGTAGCTGGGTGTTCCTGATGACTACCTTTCTCCTCCCACAGTGTCAAGAGTTCCTTGAATGACTGGCACCATGAATGCTAGTCATTGTGGGTGAAGCTTCTAGGTAGTTAAGACACCAGCTTGACTTCTTCATGTTGGAGATCATAAGTAAGTGTTGCCTTCAGCAACAGTCTTAACCGTCAGGTTGTGGAGAACAGTCAATAGACTTGGCAATAGCCTACAATGTTTGGGGTGTTCCATGAGAGCTCTTTGACCAACAATTCAACTAAATGTAACCCATTCCTGGTACTGAAGCCTAAGATGTCTAGTGGGAGCATTGTCTTTCCCCATTATATTGTGAGTCCACGTAAATTTCGTTCAGATATGTATATTTTATCATAAGCATTTTCGATAGACTGCCATGTTTTCTGTGAGGCCTTCAGTGTTAGTTGTCCCTCCCCTACTCCCTCCTCTGTCTTGCTCTCTCATTCCTGCCCTTCTAAACCTACAATTCTGATTGCCCCTTTTCTCTGTATAAGCCTATATTCTGTTTCTTCATCCTTCGGAGAGCCTCTCCTACTCCCACATATTAGAGAAAATGCAATATTTGCTTTGGGAGGTTATAGGGGAGCCAGGGTCTGGCATACCCCACTCAGGATGATTATTTTCTAGATTCATCCATTCATATGTGAAGCTCATTTTTTAAACGTCTGAGTCATATTCCATTGTGTAAATGCCAGAACCGAACACGATGAGCATGGGTCTCTGCAGTAGCCTAGGGTGGTAAACAGTTAAGTGTTTTTCAGACATTTGTGTTGGATCTTTCGAAAAAAAAAATCTTTCCTTAGTTCTGTGCCCCAGTTTTAAATCTCCTTGGGTTTGTACCCATTTTTAAATTGTTTTCTTGATGTTTGGGGTTTGGTGGCAGTGAGGAGGTGTTTGTTTGTTTGTTAGTTTTTTGTATACTCTAGATACTAACTTTCTATCAGATATGTAACTGTTGGAGATCTTTTCCTGTCCTGTAGGCTGCAGCTATGCCCAGTGACGGTGGTGTTTACAGAAGCTTTTTAGCCTCACAAGGTTCAACCTGTTAGTTGGTCTTAATGTCAACGTTATTTGTATCTCTTGCTCAGCAAATCCCGAGTTCAAGTTTGTTCTCCACCTGC
The DNA here is from genome assembly GCF_900095145.1 of Mus pahari. Taxonomy (NCBI): domain Eukaryota; kingdom Metazoa; phylum Chordata; class Mammalia; order Rodentia; family Muridae; genus Mus; species Mus pahari. Next base: position 126,475,340 of record NC_034593.1, on the reverse strand, counting down.
TTTGTGACTAGATTCAGGACTGGTCTTGTGCTTGAACCATTCATAGTTGAGTTCTGTGCAGGGTGGTAAGCATGGATCTCTCTGCGTGTATCTACATGCAGCCCTCTACCCTGACCTGCACCATTTGTTAAAGGTGTGCCCATTTCTTGAGTTTGTATTTTCGGTTTCTTTGTCAAAAATCAGGATCGATAGATGCATGGAATTATGTCTGTATTTTCAGTTTGATTCCATTGATCATTATTAGGCAAATACCATGCTGTTTTGATTACCATAACTTTGTAGTACAATTTGAGATTGGGGATGGCAGTACCTGCAGCAGTTCTTTTATTATCCAGCTATTTTATTTTATTAAGTATTTTTTTTCATTTTTTCATTATTTTAGCTATTGAGTTTTTGTGGTTCCATATGAAATTTAATTTTTTGTTTTGAATTTCTGTGAAGAGTTTTGTTGGAATTTTGCGGAGGATGGCAGGCATTTCTCACAGTATTGATCCTTTCCATCCCTGAACTTAGGAAGTGTCTTTCCATCGTCTGATGTCTTCAGTTTCCTTATTCAATGTCTTAAAGTTTTTCACTATACAAGTCTTTTACTTTGTTTGGTGTGTGTGTGTGTGTGTGTGTGTGTGTGTGTGTGTGTGTGTGTGTATTTGAGACTCTTTTAAAAGGTACTGTTTCCCTGATTGCTTTCTCAGTGTTTGTCATTTGTATATAGGAAGGCTACTGATTTTTCTGATTATTTTTTCTCCTGCTACATTGCTGAAAGTGTTCATCAGCTATTGGAGTTTCCTAATGGAGTCTTTCAGGTGTTTTAGGTATAAAATTTTGTTGTCTGCAAATAAATTTGATCTCTTCCTTCTTGATCTCCAGTTGTCTTTTTGCTCTAGGACTTCAAGAACTATTATTGAATAGATATGGAGACAGTGGGCACCCTTGTCTTCTTCTGATTTTGATAGAAATTTTTTGAGTTTCTCTTCGTTTAGGATGCTATGGACTTGCTATTAATTGCCTTTATTATGCTGAGGCATGTTCCTTGTATCCAGGACTTTTATCAGGCAGAAGCATGATTCAGAGTAAGTCTGAGAGACTGGAGTGGAGGACAGGTTGCCTACACTAGCCCCCTACCTCAACCCCAGCCTAGTGTGACCACTGGGCCTCTCTGGTAGAGAATGTTTCTGAGTGTTGTAGAGAGTCAAAAGGGAAAGGAGATGCGCTGTAAGGAAAGGCCGAAGGGTCAGCCTGAAGGAGCTGTTGGGTGCATTTTTCTTTATCACTGATGAGCTCTGTTGATAGGGAATCTGTTTAGCTTTGAACTGACTGTGGTCAGCCATAGTGACGCACATGTAATACCAGCACCTGGGTAGCTGAGGGAGTATTGCTAGGATTTCAAGGCCAAAGTTGGTGAGACCCTGTCTCAAAATTAGTTAAATGGGCTCAACATAGCTTCATCTACTAGAGAACTAGGGCTGAAACTAGGTTTCTTTTTTTTTTTTTTTGGTTTCGAGACAGGGTTTCTCTGTATAGCCCTGGCTGTCCTGGAACTCACTTTGTAGACCAGGCTGGCCTCGAACTCAGAAATCCACCTGCCTCTGCCTCCCGAGTGCTGGGATTAAAGGCGTGCACCACCACGCCCAGTGGGAAACTAGGTTTCTTAAAGATTTCTTCCAAGGTTTAAGCATTTACAGTTTATATTTTGAAAACTCACCTTGGCTCAGGAACTGAAGTGGAATTCTATTTGAGTTGTGTAAACTTTTGGTTGGATATACTATATATCCATATAGTAAATATTTAGATTATTAACTATAAATCATTTTCTAAAATACTACCCATATACACATTAACTAGTTCTTACTTTGTTGTTGTTGTTATTGTTATTACTGGAAATTTACTTTTTGTTTTAAGATAGGGTCATGCTCTGGCGGGCAGGCTGGCTAGAACTTGAAGTTCTGCCTCAACTTCCTAAGTGATAGGTTACAGGTGTCCACCATAGCTGGCAGGGAAGGAAAGGGATGTGTGTATGTTTGCATCTGTGTATGTGTGTGAGTGACTGCGTGTTGCTATGTAACATGTTCATGGGGAGCCCTGAGGTAGATATTGGGAATATCCCCCTGTGATTCTTTACCTTATTCACTGAGGAAGGATCTCTCCCTTGAACCCAGAGCTGACCTCTACAGCTAGTATACATAGCCAGCTTGTCCTGGGGAAGCCCCTGTCCCTACCTTCTGAGTGCTGGAATTACAGGTGGGCTGCTATGTCTACCTAATGTTCTGTGAGTTCTGGGGAATCTAAATGCAGGCTTGCAAGTGCATGGTGAGTATTTTATCCACTGACCAATCTCCCTCACCCTGAAACTTAAATTTCTAAGAACACAGCATTCTCAGCCCTAGAGGCATAGAATTTTCTGTAGTTGTAACTGTTCAGCATTGCTGTGCATCTCTATAACTGTTAGGACATGGTATAAAATTAAACAAATGAAACGAGTTTCAGTTTAACCTGTTTCCTTCATTTTTTTTTAAATTAAGAAACTAGCATGTTATATGTGTCTATATGTCTATACCAAAAGAAATGATGTTTTAAGTTTCATATAGTCAAATGATTGAGTTCATGTATAAATATATGGCCTTAGCCCAGTACTTTTATTAATAGAGAAAGTCTTTTATTTAGTAATGTCATGGCACTAATTCCTCTGTGAGGTGCGCTTCTTGTACTGACACTTCTGTTACATCCCTGAGCTAGACTGTCCATTCTGCCTTCAGCTGCCAGTTTGATACGTGAGCCACTGAAATCTGGTTAGTTTGAGTTAGGGTAAAATTTACATGTATTTTGAAGATTTATTATGAAAAACATAAATATTTTTCTAATAACATGGATTACAGGTTAGAATAATAATATTTTAGACATTTGGTTGAATAAAATTATATTACAATATATTCCTTGTCTTACTTTACTCTTTAAGGTGGTTCTCATAAGTCCGTATTATACACACTGTCTTGCTTCTGTTAGACAGCACTAGTCTGTCAGTTGTCTTCTGTATGGAGAGGTCAGATGGTAAAAGGTGAATATCCTTTGAACTTTCCATTCCTGTCTTCAGAAGTTGGAAAGTGGCATTGCTCTCGTGCCTTGAAGGTTTACAAGTCTAACCGCCACTTAGAAGTGGAAATGGAATGGTGTAAGCTAGAAGAGAGAAGATAAGAAAAATTAAAGCACAAATCAAGAGTGATAGGACTGTTTGTGGATCATAGAGAAGGCTGCTAGACTCTAGGACTAGTACTTAGTAAGTATATAGTGTAACCTAGGTTTATACTGTGTCCTGTCCACTCTTCTTTAAGAACAGACTTTGAAAACCACTCATAGAAAGATATGTTTATTACTTTTTGAGTTAAGGAACAAACACTTTCACTAAATAATACTACTTAGGCGGGTGTGGGCATGGCTCGGTGATAGAACACTTGCCTAGTGTGTACGAGGCCCTGGGTTCTCTTTGACAGGAACTCATTCCCTTTAGAAGGGAAGACAGTTTTGTTCTTGCTTTTAAGGAAGGGAGGTGTAGAAGTTGGGGTGAAGTTTCTCACCATAAAACACCCAGAAGCTCTTTTAGCTCCATTTGTACAATGAGGATATTCTTTCTTTTCCCCCTAAAAAGCAGTTGTCTCCTTATTCATCCCACTCCCATGTTCATGTTTGTTTTGGTTTCCTTCTGTTTGATTTCTCAACAAGACATTTGGTCACCCCGCTTGAGTTTATTTTCAATTTATTAAACGAAGAATAGCAAACCGTGTTATGTTTTGTATTTGAAATTGCAAGGTACATTTCCTTTTTATTTTATTTTTAATTTAACTCTTTGTTTTACAGATGAGGGCAGAAGTGCAGTTGACCAAGCAGGTGGTGCACAGATTGTAATTGACCATTTAAGGTCGCTGTGCAGTAGAACAGATCCCGCCAATGAGAAGCTCATGACTGTCTTTTGTGGCATGCTGATGAACTATAGCAATGAGAATGGTAAACAAAACTGAACACTTGCTTTATCTGTGGGGGAAATTCTAAAATCATTTTCACTATAATATATAACAGTTATTGGAAAACAACAGACTTACAAGTGGCACATAAAATTAAGAATTCACTTTACAGTGTTGGGAAATTACACAATGGTCTGAGATACCGAACTAGAACTCGGCTTTAAAGGTTGCCCATGATAATACCTAATGCAAAAATCAAGTGTATGGTATAGTTTATATTTTTTTGCTGTGAACATTTTAACAAGAAACAGTGTTAAAGTAAGCTCACATTCATGACTTTAAATACCAGGAGTAGTTTTAAACATTGGTTTTAGATAGAAAAATAGCTACTATATTTACTTGGAAGAATAAATATTCTTCAAAATTCAAAGTAAGTGTAAATAACTCATTGTAGAAATTCGTTTTTAAGATAATTTGTTTTCCATATAAGACATTTTTAGGACCTAGCAACAAATGACATACTTTCAAACAGCCTGTGATTATTTATTGCAGAGCCTCCATCCATGCAATGATAGTAAGTTTTCATCATGCTTTTATGTTGAGAGCTTGGCTCATTTCTCATCATCTATGTCAAATATTATGTGAATAAGTGCTCCAATTCCAGAATGTCCTTGGCATGTAGCAGAGGTCCTTCAGCAATTTGTTTCTTGTGGCACTTTAAGTTTTGCAGTTATATTTTTAATATATAGTCATTTTTATACTGAAAGTTTTTTAAAAATGGTAGGTTCATATGGTCAGTGATTTCTATTTTCTTTCATCTTTGCCGAATCCATTTGAAGGATTCTAAATAGAAATAGAACACAATTTGGTTTAAAAACCCAGTTTTATAGTTTCCATCTGGAGTTTAGCTGTAGTATACAGGTATCTGAATTACATTCAGAAATTACAATTGTTCATGTTGCTTCTTCTTTTTTTTTTTTTTTTTTTTTAAACTACATTTGGAAATCCACTCAAGAAAGTAGATAGATCCCAAGTGGAAGAACATTTCAAAAATGCCACGAAAGAAACTTCAGCTTTGGATACAATAGACATTTTATGCATCCAAACTAGGAATTTTAGTCTTTTGAGGAAGCTGTTTTAAAATGTGTGTTGAAAAGAAAGTAAAGGAGGGAGGGAGGGAAGGAAGGACAGGGCATTGCTCCTTTGGTAGCAAAAGTGCTGGCAGCACAAGTGGTTGGTTGACTGAGCTTGGGTCCTCAGCACCCATGTTAAAAGGAGCCAGAACTTGAGGGCTCAGTGGCCAGGCCATCTAGCTGAAAGGGAGAGTTCCTGGTTTAGTGAGGGACCTTGTCTCCAAAGGTACAGCGGAGAGCAATTGAGGAAGACATCCTGGTGTCAACCTCTGATCCTTTCTCAAGACACAAACAAAATGTCTAAAGGAACCTCCAAACCATGATGAGGCCTGTGGTCGAGCATCCCAGTGTGTAGCAGGGTGCACTAGGGTCAGATTCATACGCAGAGTGCATTCACAGTGTGCCATATGCAGAGTGCACATGCACTGTGCACTCTAAGACTGCAACTTTCCTCTCATGGTAAATATGCTTGAGATATAATTTAGATACTATGAGAACCTATATTAACTTTTTCTCATCATATTGGGCAAATGGTGTTATTTCAAAAGCTACAGAGAAGTCCCTTTTTGAAAACGTAGATAAACAGAAGTTATTTTTAGACTGTTAAAGAGACATGGCGAAGGTCACTCTTCATCCTTTTTTCTTCCCGTGTCCCGAGCACCCTTTAAAGTGATTCTTGTCGCCAGTGCTTTAACTCAAGTGTAGATCCATCCTTTTGTGTTACTATTAAGCATCTCCATTTTCATGCTTCTGTTAGTTACTATGTTACTTAAATTTTCTATTTAAAGACTTAAATACTAGAACTGCTTTACTGACTGGAGATCACTTAAGATTAACTCTGTGTATCCAGTACCCAGAAGAAGCACTGAGACCCAAGAAACTAAGGAAGTACTTTAGATCATCACTCAATGGGAAGTTTATTTTTAATTCATACCCCTGTGCTAAATACCTCCCTCTGTTCTGGCAGGGGGAAAAAAAGAATGAACTGTTTCCTTGAACACAATTAATTAAGTTTTATCCATAGTGAAGAAGTTCAGATTTTCAGTTAAGAAGGTATGGAAACCGATCACACAAAACTCTTAACCTAGGCGTCCTCATGAAAGCTTTTTTCTTGACTTACGTATTCATTATGTAAAATGCATTGAAACTGTGCCATATATTTGTACAGATACTTGTGTCAGTGTCAGGAGACTATCAGTATATCAAGATTTAAGTTCGATAAATGTGGAACAAAACAGTTTTCTAAACACAGGGAGGATGTCTGTGCTATGACTGTACTTGTTCAATAGAAGTGTTTTTGTACTGCTTAGAGTAGCGTAGGCCTGTGCTTTTAAGCTATGACCTATTCCTGTTTTTTTTACCCATTGATGAAGCAATTGGGACTTTTTATAGTAGGGTTGTCAAAAGTATACTGCAGATCCAGAAATGTGAGAGTATTTAAATATTTAAATATGACAGAAATAAGCTTAGTTCCTAAAAATCACTTAAAATTTTTAAAAATCATAACCATTTTAATATGGCAAACAACATTCCAGTTGTATAACCTTGCAAAATAACCTGAAGATTGATTGACTCGATAGAAAAGCTTGTAAAGGGTTTTGCATTCCTCTTGAGGAAATGTGGTAGTCTTTTTTTTATCTGGATATAAGTTTTAAATGAGGAGCTCAGATCTATAATTATAGATATTTTATATCATTTTTTGACATTTTTTTTGACAATTGCTGGTTTGTTAACACTTGCTAAAATGCTGCAGTTTGAGAACACTGTTCTTGCTCAGTTGTCCAGCTATTATCACAGGTGCTCTCTGACTGGAATTATTTTCTAAACAGTCCGTCATAAACTTGACAACAGCATACCTTGGCATTGCTCTTGATACATTTAATCTACTCAACATCCTGCTTAGCACCTCTAAATTCCACTTATCCAGACGATGATCACATAGCTGATGGAACACTGTGGTCTACTGCTTCTCATGCCCAGCATCCCAAAAGAGACATGCTGCAAATCACTGGCCTGGGCAAAAACCAAAACATCAAGTTCTACCAAGTCTTCCCGAATCCACATCACTTCCATAGCATCATCCATTAGAGAACATTATGTAGTATCCAGATACTACATACTGTAATATTACCTAAAGATTTGCATTAATAAAACCAGTAGTGAAAGGAAAACTAACTATGCTGTCTAAAAGCAATCCTTCATTATATGTTAGAACCACTATAAATTCTTTATTCTGTATTAGTAGATATCTCCTATCCAGATAGAGCAGGGAGAGACACTGGAAGCAAGTAATGTTTCCCATGTTATCCACAAACTTAGTGAGTCTGTATGTGTACCTGGAAACTACAAACATTTATTCCTAAGCAAACCACTTATAGAGATCAGAGTAACACCTTGTGTAGGGACCTGTCAGTCATGGTCACCATCATCAGTTACAAGTAGGCATGTCCAAACAGTAACGAATAGAAACTCTGCTTAAAGGGGTTAATAGTTTTGAGTTGGTTAGTTGGTTAATTTTGATACAGGGTCTCGCTGTATAGCCTCTAATGGCCCAGAACTTTCTATATGGACCGCTCTGCCCTCAGACTCATGAGATCCACTGCTTCTTCCCCCTGGTACTAGGATTAATGGTGTGCACCACCACGCCGGGCTTAATATTTTTTCTTAATACAGTTTGTTAGGAACACAAATAGAAGGGAAAGATTGTTACAACTTTAAAACAAAGTTATCAGTGGTGCTAAGCAATAAAACTAAATTTCTTAAACACAAACTGTGCTATAAAATAAAGGTAATAAACATGGCACCAGAATTAGTCTCTTCTCAGTGTATTAACACATAGTCAATGGCTTTTTCATGCAACCTCATGTACATCTGGCTCCTATGTGTTTGAATATATGCTTTCAGTAAACACTAGCACTAACACCCTCTCATCTCTGTAGTAGTACCTCTGGTTGAAGGGAAGCTGTCTTGTGATAGAGGGAACTTTATTCCTTGGTTGCTTTATTGAAGGATTAGTCACTGAATTTAAGTATTAAATTTAGTACTTAAATTAGTTGACTGAAATTAAGTCTCTGAAGTATTTTCTGTCTCAGATTTAAAGATTGTTTCTGGGTTCTGTGACTAGCATGCCCATAGAGGTATGGCCTGACAATCTGACTTGATCTCTCTCTGGATTCCAAAAGGTGCCAGGAGAGAACCAACTCCCAAGAATACTCTGAACAGTACACACACACACACACACGCACACGCACACACACGCACGTACACACACATGCATGCACACACACACATGCACACACACACGCACGCATACACATGCACACACACATGCTTAAAAATGTAAAGATCATGAAATTTTAGCTACCACTGGTACTTCTGTAGGTTTCATTTTGAGAAAAAAAAGGAACATAAAGTTGGGTGGATAGGGAGGTGGGGGAATCTAGGAGGAGTTTGGGGAAATGAAATACATTGTATGGAAAAATTATTAATTAAAAGAAAATTCCAGACACAAAGAATTTCTTCAGTTTTAAATAACTTTAATCATAGTAGCCATACTTATTTTATGTTTTTAAGCTAAGGCATCTGTCACCCTTATCATAGCCCAGGTGTTACGTGTATATGATAATGGTTATGTGTAGGATCTGTTATAGGCCAACAGTGTAGAGCACTGGACTAGAGTGATCCTAGAGTGTGCCCGTTAGGTTTATCAACCAGACCCCAGCAAGAATCATTTAGAAAAGGGAGCCTCAACTGAGAAAATACTTTGGTAAGATTTGTTGGTAGGCAGGTCTGTGGGTCATTATCATAGCTAATGATTGATGTGGAAGAACCCAGTCCACTGTGGGTAGTGCCATGCCTGGGCAGATGGGCCTGGGTTTTATGTAAAAGCCAAACCAGGCAGGAAGCAGCATCCCTCCATGGTCTCTGCTTCAGCTCCCTCCTTCAGGCCCTGCTTCAGTTTCTTTTTATCGTGAAGTTTATTTCCTTAGTGAATCTAACCCAGGGACGGTGGCTTGGATTAGCTTCTTTTTCTTCACATTTAGAATAGGAGTAAAAATGAATCCGGAACAATACTGATTAAGACACATTCTGTCCCAGGTTGTCTTTATCCCTGTGTTTTAGTGTTCATTGATCATAACACACAGGAGCATTTCCTCAATGTTGGATGTTTAGGAAAACTCTTGTACTGTATGAAGCATTACTTCCAAAGTTTGTTTAAAATGGCATGGTGCTTCTACATATTTTCTATATACTAGTGTATGTATAAATACACACACACACACACACACGATATTATACACACACAAACATAGGACAAAAAAGAAAGCCCTCAAAATGTAAAATTGTATATTCCAGTGTACTACATTGAATGTATTCTCTAAATGTTTTCTAAGTTTATAAAGACATGGGCCATATACTTTTAAGTTCACACCTTTTAAATCTCAGTTAGTCAATTGAAATGTCCTAGTGTGTTAAGTAAACGTGAGTTGGGGATTACTATTGTGTGGCTGAGTTGTTGAGATTTTTATACTATGCTAACCACTATACCTTATTAAATACCTACTAGCTGTTGGTTTTGATGTTAAAAGAAATCTGGATTTTTACTTCTGTGTAACAGTGCTTTTGAATCCCTTTGCTGAATCAGATAGAGTTCCTGAAGTTCTACTGTAAATGCCTTTTTATTTACAAATGTTTTGTTCCATGTGGTCAAGTGTTGTCTTTACCAATTATAATATCAACGTCTGAAAGCAAAAACTTTTTAAATTTTATCTTAGTAAAATGCAATGGTTCAGCCACTTTGTCAGCGATTTAGATAACCGTATATAGTTTGGTGTTACACTACAAGAATAATACTTCGTTGGCATTGCTAGCTTCTAAGGTGTGCTCTTGCAGTTGGTGCTGGGTATGTAATGCTACATACATATGTAATGTAATGCTACATACATATGTAATGTAATGCTACATACACACCCACTGAGGGCAGCGGAGGAGCAAAGGCCCTGTGGGTTTGTATCTCTGACCTGTTTGTTTTCTGTTTTCTCTGGATTTGTCTAAAATTTGGATTTAAGACAGTTACTCAAGGCCATTGGGTATGATTTTCACATCATGAAAATTTTAAGTGGCAACATTGGTTTTCTGATCTACCCCAACCACTTCACAAAACCTGAGAATTCCCAAATTGGACTTTTAATTACAAGACTCATTATATAAATGGAATTAAGTAATTAATTTTAAAAAATGAATGAATGAATGAATAGGAATGAATAGATGTTCCGAACTCCAGCCAGGGAAGCAGATAGGCTAACTGTAGTTCCTTACTCCCTCAGCTGCTCCAAAACCATGTCTCCAAGTCTTATTTCTAGCTCTGCAGCAGACCACCTGGTGTGGCCTCCCATTTCCAGCCCCCTCTTCAGTGAATCACACAGATCTTCCCCTCCCCCCCGCCCCATTCACTGCTTTATCCCAGACCCCAACATCAGCTGTACTCACAGGCCATATGGACCAAGGAATCAAGTAGGCTCACTGCAGCTCTTCACCTCTCACCCAGCTACTCCAAGTTCATTCCCTTGTCGTCTCCCTAGCTCTGAAGACCACTCTGTACTCCCCAATCCTGACCTGCTGCACCTCCATCCAAACATAGCCCTGCACATACATCTCCAGTGCGTCACACAGATATTCCTTCCTCTTGTGTATTATTTTATCCTAGCTCCCAGCCCCAGCAGGCATTTCCTGGGAACCCAGAGGCCACTACACTACAGAAGCAGGTGGGATAACTATAGAACTTCACCTCTCCCTTCATCCACTAAGTATAATTCCCCCAGTCTCATCTCTCCCTCTATAGCAGACCACCTAGTGTTGCTTCCCATTTCTCTGTGCCCCCATTTCCAATGGATCATACAGAACTTTCCCTCCAAACTTCCTTCACCCAACTCACTGCTTCCTTCTAATCCCTAACTCCAACAACGTTCCCTGGGAACCTGCAGTGCAATTTGGTGAGAAGAGTAGGTAGGCTAACGGTAGATCTTCACCTCTCTAGCAGACTTTCTGTGGTGGCCTGTCCTTACTCTCTGACCCCATTCCCAGAGAACTGAGGAGATTCTGGTAGAACACCTGCTTTCTGGGGACTCTCTGACCTCCTAGCACACCCCCATTCCTAAGTCACCATTCAATACCTAGAAACTCATTTTAACGAGGAACCCCAAGTGGACACTCCTATCAGGATTCCAAAAGAATTCCCTACCAAGCAGCACACAGCCACCTCACAAGAACCAGAGACCACAACAGAAACCAAGGAACAAAACACCCACCCAACAAAGATAAGATGTTAGCACCTAGAAGTACAATGTTCCCAAACACAGCTGCCTAGCTGCCATCATAAAAACACATTGACAGCCAGGACAATAGAGCCCAGCAACCCTGCTACAGCAGGCTCTGAGTACTGCACCATAGCTGAAGCACAATAAAAAGACCTTAAAGTAGCTTTTATGAATATGATAGAGGTCCTTAAAAAGGAAATGGAAAAATGCTTTAAAGAAATCTTATGAAAACACACAATGGGAGAAATAGGATAAAACTGTTCAAGACCTGAAAGTGGAAATAAGGTCAATAAAGATCACCCAAACTGAGGGAAATCTGTAGGTGAAAAATTTAGGAACTGAAACAGGGGCTTCAGAGGTAGGTCTCAGCAACAGAATACAGGAGATCGAAGAGAGACTCTCAGGCCTCCAAGACACAATAGAACAAATGGATACCTTTGTCAAAGAAAATGTTAAATCTAAAATATACCTGGTACAAAAAACTAAAACAAAACAAAAAAAATCCAGGAAATCTGAAATAGAATGAAAAGAGCAAGTCTAAGTAATTGGAATAGAGGAAGGAAATGGAACACTGGACAAAGGCACAGAAGACATCTTTAGCAAAACCATAGAAGAAAAATCCCCTAATCTATCAAGGAGATGCCTGTCAAGATACAATAAGCATAGAGAAAACAAAATAAGAGTGGACTAGAAAAGAAAGTACCCTAAGCACAGAATAGTCAAAATACTAAGCGTACAAAACAAGGGGAAAAGACCAGGCAGTATATCAAGGCAGACCTATTAGAATAACATCTGAGTTACCAATGGAGTCTCTAAAATCTACAGGGACCATCTAGACAGTCTATCATCTCTAAGGGACCACAGATGCCAGTCCAGACTACTACTATACTCAGCAAAACGGAATGACCATAGATATAGAAAATAAGACACTCCATGATAGAGCCATTTAAGCAACATCTATCTACAGACCCAATCCTACAAAAGAAGATACAAGGAAACGCCAACCGAAAGAGGCTAACTACACCCAAGAAAACACATACATACCACAATAGCAACCCAAGAGTGATTGACAAACCATGCTCACTCATAAATGAGACCCCGGTGGTCTCAGTTCCACAATAAGGAATACACAGGTATTCCAAGCAAATGAACCTAACAAGCAAGTGTGTAGTCAAACAACCAATCAGAAAAGATAGGAAGGACTTAAATGCTTTATCAAAGGAAAAAAATTCAAGAGAACATTGCAATCGTATCTATGGTCCAAATAGGAGGACAACCAAGTTCATAAACACTATTACAGCTTTAATCACATATTGATGCTCACATGCTAATATTGGGGGACTTCAGTACCCCACTCTCGCCAATAAACAAGTCATCCAAACAAAAACCAGAAGTGCTAGAGCTAACTGATGCTATACACAGAACATTTCACCAAGTCTCAAAAGAATATACCTTCTCCGCATGTCCACTATTAACCACATACTTGAACAGAAAGCAAGTTACAGGATAGATACAGAAAATTGAAATAACATTCTGCATCTTATCTCGACTACCTTGGATTAGAGCTAGACATAACAGAAACAGCAGAAAGCTTACACACTCATGGAAACACACTGTTGAATGAAAAAAAAATGGGTCAAGACAAATTAAGAAAAAAATTTAAAACTTTCTAGAATTGAATGAAATAGAATATACAATATACCCAAACTTATGGAGACACAGTGAATACAGTTCAAAGTGGAAAGTTCATAGCACTAAGTGCTTAAATTAAAAAGTAAACAACAAAAAAATCAATAAAACAAAGACTTGATTCTTTGAGAAAATCAGTAATATCGACAAACCCTTACTCAAATTAAGTGGAAGGCAGAAAGAAAATATCTAAGTTAATGAAATTAGAAATAAAAAGGGGGGCATAACAATAGACACCAAGGAAGTCCAGAGAGTCATAAAGACATACTTCAAAGATCGAATTGGAAAATCTTAACGAAGTGGGTAATTTCCTCTATACGTACCTCTTACCAAAGTTAAATCATAATTGGATAAGCAGTTTAAACAGACCTATAACTGCTCATGAATTAGAAGTAGAAATTGATAGTCTTCCAACATAAGTAAGCTCAGGGCCTGATGGTTTTAGTGCAAATTCTTCCATACATTGGAAGAAAAATTAATACCAATACTTTAAGTTATTGTACAAGTGGCTCGTAAGAAACATTGTCCAGCTTGTTTAATGAGACTACAGTTAATCTGATACCACACCATAGACCCAAAAAAGAAAATTATAGACCACTTTCCCTTATGAGCACAGATGCAAAAATTCTTAATAAAATACTTGCATACTGAATTTAAAAATATATCAAAATTATCATCTACCATGATCAACTAGGCTGCATTCCACTAGATGAACATGCATAAATCTATAAATCTATTATATAAACAGACAAAAGTCACATCATTTCATTGGTGCAGAAAGGCCTTAGATAAAATCCTTCATGATAAAATTCCTGGAGACTTTTATACAGGGTCATACATCAGCATAATAAATATAGTTTACAGCCAGCCCATAGCCATGGCCAACATGAAATTAAAGGGAGATACGCTCAAAGTAGTTCCACTAAAATAATGAACAAGTCGAGGTCGTCCACTTTCTCCATACTAGTCAATGCAGTACTTGAAGTTTCAGTAAAGCAGTACAACAATTGAAGGAGACCAAGGGATGCAAACTGGGAAGGAAGAAGTCAAAATATCTCTCTTTGCAGACAATATGATTGTATATATAAACAACCCTAAAAATTCCACTGAAGGGGCTGGAGAGATGGCTCAGCAGTTAAGAGCACCAACTGCTCTTCCAGAGGTCCTGAATTCAATTCCAAACAACTACATGGTGGCTCACAACCATCTGTAATGGGATTTGGTGTGTCTGAAGACACCTACAGTGTACATAAAATGAATCTTTTTTTAAAAATTCCACTGGAAAACTACAGTTAATAAAACTGACCGAAGCGCCGGGCCTGGCGGCGCAGGCCTTTAATCCCAGAACTCGGAAGGCAGAGGCAGGCGGATTTCTGAGTTCGAGGCCAGCCTGGTCTACCAAGTGAGTTCCAGGACAGCCAGGGCTATTCAGAGAAACCCTGTCTCGAAAAACCAAAAAACAAAAAAACAAAAACTGACCGAGAAAGAAATCTGGGAAACACCACCTTTCACAAATAACCTCAAATAATACAAAATGTCTTGGAATGATTCTAAGCAAGTGAGTGAAAGATCTATATGACAAAACTTCCAAGACATTGAAGAAAGAAATTGAAGATATCAGAAGATTGAAAGACCTCCCATACTCATGGATGAGGAGGATTAATATACAAATGGCCATCCTATCGAAAGCAGTCTTCAGATTTATTTCAGTTCCCATTGAAATTCTAAGACATTTCTTCACAGATCTTGAAAGATCAAATTTTCAGCTTTGTATAGGTGCACACAAAACCCAAGAATAGCTAAAACAATCCTGAAAAATAAAAGAAATGCTGGAAGTCATTATCCTGGATTTTAAGTTGTATTACAGTAGTAAAAACAGTATGATAATAATATAAAAAATAGACATGTTGATCAGTAGAATTGAACTGCAGACACAGATGTAAATCCTGACATGTATAGACACCTAATTTTGATAAAGAAGACAGAAACACGCACTCAGTAAATTTTTTTTAAAAACCTTCAACAAATGGTGCTGTCACACAGATGTCTGCATGAAGAAGAATGCAAATAGATCCATACTTATCACCCTACATACAACTCAGGTCCCAGTGGATTAAAGATCTCAACATAAAACCAAATAGGATGAACCTGATAGAAGAAAAGTGGAGAATGACCTTGAATGTGTACAGGGAAACAATTTCTGAGCAGAGCAACATTAAAACGGGTACTAAGGTCAACAATTAATAAATGGAACCTTATGAAACTGAGGAGCTCCTACACAGGAACTTGACACCATCCTATAAACAAAGCAGCAACCTGAAGAATGAGACAATATTTTCACCAAACTACATATCCAATAGAAGGCTAATATCCAAAATCGTAGAGAACTCAAAAAACAAAAAACAAAAACTAGATACCAAGATATCAGATAACCAATCAAAAAATGGGCTACATAAGTAAACAGAATTCTCAAAAGAAGAAACTCAAATGGCTAAACACTTAAAGAAATGAGCAACATCCTTAGCCATCACAGAAGTGCAGATCAATACTAATCTGAGGCCAGCCATACCATTCTTGAGCATATGTCCAAAAGATGCTTCATCCTGACACAGTTAACTTTCTCAACCATATTCATTACTGCTTTGTATATAACAGCCAAAATCTGGGAACAACTGAGATGTCCCTCAACATAAGACTAAATAAAGAAAATATGGTAAGTTTACATAATGGAGTATTACTCCCATCATTTAAAAAAATTAAATTTGCAGATAAATGGATGGAAAATGTGTGATTTTGAAGTGTAAAAACTACATTATTCTAGAATGGTGAATAAAAATATTTTTAAAAGACAAAATCTTATTCTTATAAAAACTAGATAGTTTATATCCTTGTTTGTAAAGTCTTCATGCTAAGGTATATACACTAACTTGGCATGTAGCTTAGTTTGCTAAACAAAACCTGAGCTTATTTTAGCAGTACCATATGAGGAGAGAGCTGTTGATTATTTTTCTTAATAAGAGGTTTTTTTATGCCACATCCACTAATGCTGCTCTAAGAGTTTTAACCTTAATAGCCAGTTTCTGAGATAGGAACATGCTTTTAAAATCAAAGTAGACATGCTCACAGAACTAGAGTTTGTTTGCACTCAATAATTTAACCTAAAGATGGTACTGAGAAAAATTAGCTAGTACATAAAGAGATGTTTGCCACAGAGATGTTGGGAATGCAGCTTGGGCTGGGAATAATAGATTGCTGTCCATTTCCTCTTACAAGTCTGTCTTTGGGGTTGTTGCTACAGTTTCCTATCCTGTGTTTACTATCCTTCACATTCAGAGTTTCACGAAAGACAAAGCATGTTATGTTGAGACTACTTTATTTTCAGAGCCCTGAAAGAATTTCTGTGAATTCTCTATTTTATTAACTTTTAGCATGAACTTATTGGTTAAGCTCCCAATAATCTCAAGATGAAAGCATCTTGATTTGCTCTTTTTCTTTCTGAAGTTCCTATGTGTCGCTGAAACCTGAGGATTAATGGGGCATTCTGAATGTGAAACACATATGCATGTTTCTTTTTTTAAAACCTCTTAAAATAATGGTTTGGAGGTTGGTTTTTAAATATTTAACTGTGTTTTATATACCCTTAGCACTGGGTTTAGAATAACTCTTTCTTTCTCCCCTGTGTTCCTGGTAACCTGTAAAGTGGAAGAAGTCTTTACCTGCACAGGTGCAATTGTGTAGCCAAGTAACACCACTCACCCTCTTAGTGACTGTATTTACATCAGCTTTCATTTCAGAAGTAAAGAGCTAAATCCAGCCTGCGGTCTGATGCTGCGTCACTGGAAGCATCTCTGACTCTTAATGCTCATATCCTAGTGTGGGGAGTGCAGTCCCATTAAGTCACGGGTGGTTTTCTTCAGTTTCTATTATGCTCCCTTGTTTTTTAACCAGTTCGTAATGGAGCATTTCATCGAGACTTCTGCCTTTTGATTTTCACTGCACCAACTTGTGCTGCTCATTTACTCTAGCTTAGAGTTTGAATGCACTGTCCTACCTATATTCTGTGACTGAGAGAAATACCATACATACAATACTAATGTATAGGGAGTGTTTCCTTTTGATAAAGTTTCATCTTTAAGTCTTACCAACAAGGTTAATAATCTTTTAGTATTGTCTGTAGAACACTTAGCTAAACATGTTATAAACTTAAGAAACCTATTTTTAGTAATAGATTAATATAACAGTTATTGGCGTTTCGGCATACTTTTGTACACCTATAGTCTATACCAGTGTTTAAAACATGAAACTTAAAACTCAGGGGGAAAAAGTTCCTCAACTTGAGATCTTCTCTCCAGATCTCCATTCTTTGGAGTTTCCATGAATGTGACCTGAAGAACTTGGAACCATTGAAATTCAAATGTAGGTAGGTAAGTGTTCACACCAGCGCATGCGTTGATTGCCTTCTATCTCTTTGTATATGCATCTGTATTGCACCCCCTCAGTGCCTTTCTTCCTCCTCCTCCCCATAGATCATGTAGGGCCTGTGTCATCTTGATATAATGTGGTTTTGTAAATCTGTACTTCAGTCAGTATTTGTCTGTGTTGTGTGTCAGGAGCAGTTGTAGAAATTCTTCAGACATTTATGACATTGTGTTGTCTAAAGGCTGTCTCCCACATACGTGTTTGCTGTCTATGAGCCTGGGTCGTATCGTGTGTTTCTGTGTTTGTAGAATCTCTGATACAAATTCACCTAGAGTTGTTGGTGTTTGTGAAGGGATGCAAACGTCACAGTCTTGCTCTTGTTCCACATATTTTCACTGTGTTCAGAAAATGTGAATTACTTGTGGTTCTACAGAGTCCTGCCTATTGGTCTTTAATTTAAAACTCTTGTTCCAGATTAGATTTATGAGAGCATGGATGTCAGATGTTATCTGTTGAAGAACATTCACAAGCTTTCTTTGGACAAACAAAAAATACCAGTTATATATACAGTGTTTCCATTAGTAAAAACATACCACACGAAAAAGATGAAGACTTACTTAATAGTAACATACATAGTTATATCTGAAATAAATTAGATCTGGAATAGTCTTCTAGACCCAAGTAGTAGAGCCTGTTCAAATAAACAAGGTGAAAAAGTAAGATGCCTTAGGGAAGTAATTTCTTTCAAAATATATGGACCCAACACCTAGTTTTAACATGTTTTCTCTTGTTGTTGGTTTTCCCCCTTATATTTATTATAGCGGACAAGTATTTCATTAACAATCAAATGTTTTCCCATGATTTCTTCCTCCACACCCTCAACTCTTAAAAAATCCGGTAATTCTTTTACAGTGACTCTTAAATGTCTGATCTCTGAGCCCTTTTAGTTGTAAAAAATAAAGATCTTGAAGAACTTTTTATTGTGTAAATTATTACTAGCAATGCTTATAGTGATAGAAATTAAATTTTTAAGTATTTCCTATAACATTTTAAAGTGGTAAGCACATTATATGTTAACATCAACAGTCTATGAAAAATGTTTTCAAAAATAACGTTGCTGACAAAAACAAGATTTTTACTGTGACAATTGTAACCAGAAAGAATCTAGAAGTTATTTAAGTGCCACTGCCTGGATTCAGCCAGAGCACAAGTGTTTTTACCGCTCATTCTGTTACAGTGACAGAACACATGTCAGCATTGAAAACAACAGACAAAATCCTGGCATTTTTATAAGACACACTCCCCTTTGGTAACTGTTCTGGAAGGGTTTCAGCAATTCCACTAGAGAACCCTAGGTGTTCTAGGACACCTCCATCCATAAAGTGAAAGTTTGTACCTGCTTAGTTCGTTTTTGTTTTTATTTTTGTTTTTTTTTTTTTCTCATCTGGGTCTTCAGTATTCAAAGAGAATTTATGTGAAAAAATCTTTGAGTTATTTGAGTATGATTATTGCTCTTAGTTAGCATCAGAGAAATAGAAAAGAATGCACCCAATTGGTCCAAGTGAGTCTGTCCAGTTAGATGACTGTATGTTTTCTCTTGTGTATAGTATGTATGTTTTATATGTGAGTATATAATTAATTTGGCTCCTGAGTAGTTTTTAAACATGTTTTTAAAAAGAGGCAATTTTTGCAAAGTATGGTGACTAACACCATTTGGCCATGCTCTTCCTAGTGATCTGCTCTCATTTAAATGTTATTGGTGCAGTTTGTGATTTAAAGACTTTGTTAAGCTATGCTTTAATTTTTTTTTCCTCTTTTACCCTGAAACCTAAATTTATGACATTTTTAAAGTAGTCCAAGGAAGTGATAGAGATGCCAAGGTAGGCGAATGTGGAGAGCCTCCATCATCCTGTTGATTTAGTTATCCTACTCATAAAATGTTACTCCTCTGATGTGCTTGCACTGTTGGGAGTTTAGAAAGCTCCTCCTGACAGCCCTGAGGGGGTGCGTGATGCTTCTGTGAGCAGCCGGAGAGCAGAGTTTGACTCCCACTCAATGTATGCGCTAGTGCTCACGCTTACGTACCTGAGATTTAGTGTCAAGCAGCCCCGCAGTCTGTGATAAGATAGGATGAGTAGAGACAGTACTTAATGAACAGTGACATGCTGGGTTGGGCTACCTGTACCGAACACTATACTGGTAAGTAACCGGAATAGTTTCTAACTCAGAAAGGTTCGTGGTGCATGATCATTACAAATAATATTATATTTACAGTGGAAGTATTCAGCCCATGTATAACATACTGCACTGTATTCTATAACATAAGCGTTATGCTTGTAAGTGTTGAGAATCATTCATTTAAGTACTTCCTGTTACATTCAGGAAAGCTTTCACATTAAAGTATAAAAGCTCATTATTTCATTGAGTGAACATTTTACTTCATTTAGAATAAGCTTCACCGCCAATTTTGAAATGTTTTATTAGATCATTTGAACAGTAAATGTAGCTCTCCCATTTTCTCAGGCCTACCTTCTATTCTTGTTTGTGATAATAGGCCCTTTCTAGTACAGACAGGCCCCAATAATCATAATTAGCTATAATTACCTACTGGTTTTCAGGGGCAGTTATTAGTCTTGACCATCTCTTCATAATTCATTCTAAAAGCCATAAAGAGTTAACAACAAAGACCACCAGGCAGGTAATGAGCTGGCATGTCAGAGAGCTCAGCCCTTCTCTGTGTTTGTTGCTGAGAGTCACCCTGTCCTCCAGGTGAAGAGCTTTGAATAATGGGATTGGTAGCTATCAAGGGATTTGTGCCATGAAGAAAGTATGTTTTGTAAGAAACAGTTTATCTTCACACCCCAGATCACTTTAAAGGATTTTGAGAGAATTATTAGCTCTTAAATAGCGTATCATTTTAAAGTTGGAGGGAAAGCCTTGGAAAGGCTTTCTCATGAACCCATTACTGACAAGTAGTGCTTTGTGTAAACGCATGAACCCTTGCCGTTCTTCTCAGCCTAGTCTAAGAGGTACTACTTCGGGTTTTCGTTTGGGTTCATTTGCCTTTAACCTTGCTGCGGGTATCTTATTTATTATCGGTGTCCATGAAAACTCACTGTGGAGATACAAGGCATGTTTAGCGATTTAAAACTGGTTATTTAGAAAATGTTAGCCACAGTGGCAGTGTTGCCTGACATTTCACCCCACCGAGGTGACCCAGCTCTGTAATTAAGTAAAGCCAGTAAGGAAGCTCCTGTAGACTACTCCCCCTTGTTACAGCCGCATTCCTTCCCAGTGGTCAGCAGAGACCAGTCTGCAGGCAGACACTCGGAGCTAGTCGCTTTGCTTGTCAAGTACTTTTGATATATTTTGTGATTTTGAAGGAACTGTGTTTTAAAGATTCTTTTCTTCTTTCTCAGTCTCTAAACTTCCTGGTTTTCTCTTAGTCTTTGCATATATTCTGTGAGTTGCTGTTACACAAATGTTTCTAACCATTTCATTTAAAACCAATGCTGGGTTTATTTGTATATCTTAAAAGCCTGATCATTAAATAAATTAATGGTATATGAAGACCCCGTTTAGAAGAAAAAAAATAATGGCTTGATAATATTTTTGAAACTATTTCATTTCTGAATTTCTGGTAATCATTGAAAAGATTAAAAATTCAGGACTTCTGAACTATTGTGATATAAGTATTCAAGTCAATCTAATGAGTGAACTGGGGCTGGAGATGGCTCAACCACTACAAGGCTCACAACCAAAATGTCAGCTGAGTGGACTTTTCCGTTGGCCTTCACTGTCATTCAGAAAGAGCTGAGTTCCAGAAAATAACACGTTTGCTAATATAAACACATCTTCCCATTTTCTCTGTGTGTTTTTACAGATTCCCTTCAGGCCCAGCTTATTAATATGGGTGTTATCCCGACCTTAGTGAAGCTACTGGGCATTCACTGCCACAATGCAGCTCTCACCGAGATGTGTCTCGTTGCATTCGGGAATTTAGCAGAACTCGGTAAGTCTACGCCACAAGTCTCGAGTGTCATTAACCTATTAATGCTCTTACAGTGACTGTTTCTTTATGAACCTGGGATCCACTTAAATTATTTTAGTTTTTCTTTTGCGTATTCAAGATGCTTTCTTCAGTGTTTAGAAAAATGAAATTAGATCTTTTTTTTGTAATTTGTTTACAATTGTAACTATTTTGCTTCTCTGATTATATTATGTATTAGGACTTAAACATTAGGAGCTTTGAATATAGAGCCCAGAAGTAGAGTGCTTCTAAGAGTTAACAAAGCCTGTGGCTTTACTCACACCAGAACACAAGCAAAAAGAAACATATTATATCTTCTTCTTCTTAAATATGAATTATTTGATTATAGAACTCTAAAAGTATCAGCAACCTATGTTACTTCCCTGTCTATTTACAAAACCCCTAAAATTGACAGGTTTTCTATATATGAGAAAATATTCTCATATTATACATTTAAAGATCATACTATGTGTGTGTGCATGCCACACAGCATGAGTGTGAGGGTCACTTGCAAGAACCGCCTCAGCCCTTCTATGACGTAGGTTTGAAGTCAGGTTCCCAGTTACCTGCGAGCCGTCTTGTGGCGCCTAAGTGTTTGTAAGAGCATTATTATAAGAAAACCCGAGAGACCTTTGACAATAAGACGACAGGTAGAACAGGACCAGTGCTGCAGACATTCCTTTGTCATAACCAAAGGACTTCATCTCTGCCCTCATCTCTTTCTGTTCCATTTTTTCCCTCTATTTTCTGTGTTTCTTCTTTCTCCTTTGCTTCCCTTCCAACTTTTAGGATGAATCATTCCCACAGCCATGTTGATAATTCATTATGTTTGCAGGAAAGTCACTAGTGTTTTGCCCTAATGTAATAGTTAAAGCATAGATATATTTATTTATCTTCTACTTTATAATGAAACAAAAGGCACCTGTTCTTAACTATTGATTTTTCTAAACACACTATAAATTGAAAGCCATATAGTACTTTAGTTTGACTCAAAGTTTAAAATAATAGAGATGTATGTGTGTGTGTCTATGTCTGTCTGCTTGTCTGGAGATTTGATGGCAACTTTGGTAAATCTCTCCAATGTGGGTTACAAATATCAAACTCAGATGTTGCATGCCTTTAATCTCTGCATATGGGAGAGGCAAGTGGATCTCTTGTGAATATAAGGCCAGCCTGGGCTTCAGTGAGGCTAGCCAAGCTATAGAGTAAGACCCGGTCTGAAAAATAAGGAGAAAGACTTTAAACAATATTTCCAGGGCAAGTAAGGTATCTCAATAGGTATTACCTAGACATGCTGAACAGGATAGAGGGCGAGGCTTCAAGAATGCTGGTGGGTTGGCCTTAAAATAGTGATAGAGGACATGCACAAGGCCTGAGAGTCAGTCTGTAACACCGCAAAGACAAAGAACAGAAATACAGTGTTATTTATTAGCATGTCAGAACCAGTACAAAAGCATCTCAGTTAAGTGACATTAAAGATACATTGGTGTCATCTTTTATTTAGCAATGTAAAATATAATTTGTTCCGAACAGTTTCCTCCTCCTTTGCATGAAAGCCTTGAAAGTGTGAATTTATGACTTAGTGATTTTATCGTTGCTATGGTTACCTGTATGTTACACAGTGAACAATTTTTATGGCTTCAAATGAAATTGGGTCAGAACATTTTCTCTAAAGTTTTAGACATTTTCTTTTTCAAGGGCATTAAAGGTCAGTTTGATTGCTTCCTGTGTGTGAAGAACATTTGTGTTCAGTAACAATACAAAGGACGGAGTGCCAAAAGTAGCAGCAGACAGATCTCTGCATTTAATTTTGTTTGCCTACTCTAGATTGTTCTGCTATTTTTCAGAGTCGAGTAAAGAACAGTTTGCTAGCACAAACATTGCTGAAGAACTGGTAAAACTATTCAAGAAACAAATAGAACATGATAAAAGAGAAATGATTTTCGAAGTTCTAGCTCCGTTGGCAGAGAATGGTAAGGAAAAAAAACACCTTTTGATGTTTGGTTGTGTAGTGTGTCTCAGGTGCTGCAATGCCAGTTCTTAATTCAAAAACCTTCTTTGCACTATTAATGTTGTTATATTTTTTTATTTTTATAACTCTAACTTCAGGTATACTATCTTTTCCATGACTGTATCTAAATTTGGAGAAGCCTCTTTCCAAGTTTGATTTTTAAAGTCTTAGCAAAGATGCTTCTACAGTTATTTCTGCTCTGATGTAGAAGATAACGAGGGCTATGGAGATGGTTTAATGGGTACAGACTTTGCCATTCAGGCATCAGGTTGCAGAACCCATGTAAGTCAAGTGTGGCAGAGGAGAGGTTGAAACAGAGCCCTGGGTGTTGGTTCCTACACAGCCTGCCCAGTTAGTGAGCTTCTGGTTCAGTGAGCCATCTGTCTCAAAAAATAGGGTCAGGGGTGACTGAGGAAGACTCCCAGCGATGGCATCCGGCCTAAATGTGCATCGTCACACAACCACATTTGAAAAAGAAAAGTGAGGTAAAGAGATTAATCCTATATGAACCCTTCTAAAGACACAAGAGGATACAGCGAGGCTTTCCAGGCCTGTCTACAGTGAGAATATTGATGCGTCACACCATCTTAAGAAATGGACCCAGAAAGATAAGAGTGTATCGGGAAACAAATGTCTGCATTGTAAGTGATATTTCACATATAATATCTTTCACATATTCAGAATACGACAAAACACTGATAAGGCAACACAATAAAATTATAAGAACAGATAGCATTGAATGTCCAGATGCTGGAATTCTTCTCCACTGATTTAAAGTAAGGATGCTGGGAGCTAGAAAGGGTGGTACTTGCTGAGGAAAATGCTTGCTGGGCAAGTGTGAGGACCTAAGTTCAAATCCCAGAACCCACATAAACCCATGCATGTAGAATCCCAATGCTCCTGCAGCACAGTGGAGGACAGTAGCCTGTTGTGCTCAGCCGTGAACAAGAGAGAGAGAGACTGTCTTAACAAGGCAAAAGGTGAGGACCAACGCCCGAGGCTGTCCTCTGACCTCCATGTGTGCACCGTGAACACCCACATCATATTCACACACACATGCACACGTACACACAAACAAAAGATTAAAACAGGTCAGTGAGTATGGTTAGAGAGATGAAAAGCAATGTTTAAGAAAGATTTTTAAATAATAAAAATGCAATACAGCAGATTTAGAAATAAACAGAAATTCCAGAATTGAAATTTCTAACCTAAATTAAGTACTTGCTGGCAGGCAGGCTTATCAGCAGGATACATATAGTTGAATTAGGGAACCTGTGAGCTGAAGCACAGTAGGAACTCCTGAATGAAGTCTACAGAAAAGGAGAAAATTGCACAGAGGGAGGTGGATCATCGCGCTCCCTTTTGGTAATGGTGGTGGTGGTGGTTACTGGTTTTGTTGTTTTGGTACCAAGAGAGACTAAATGTTTTGGGAATGGATGTACACCAGCCACATTTGAAGACGGGTAAGCAGAGATCCCAATTACAAAGGTACCAACGTTCTGGTCAGCATACGGTAGGCAGAGCAAGTTTTTAGACAGCCAGGGCCACCTCAGAGATGCCCTGTCTGAGAAAGACTTCTAGAAGGAAATGCATACACACAAAATTTAAAATACAACACGGAATGAAAATTCAGATTCTGCTAAGCAGACTTGGGAACGAGGACAAATACAGTTGGAGGCATTCCCATTGCATTTTTTTTCCCTTGAGTCAGGATCTCTCTATTATGTAGCTCTGGATGCCCTGGAACTTACTATGTAGCCCAGGCTGGCCCTCAACTCAAGAGTCCCACTTGCCTCTGCCTTCCGAGTGCTGGGATTAAAGACATGTGCCGCTACACCCAGGTCTGCATTAAATTTTAAAATTTATTTTAGATAAAGTACTGGCTTTAATTTGTAATTAAAAACTAGAAAGTTTATCTTAAACTATAGGAGGCTATCCTGACACCAAACCAAAAAACCTGAGTTCAGTTCCCAAAGCCACATGTATAAGTAGAGAACAAGTTCCTGCAAGTTGTCCTCTGATCTCTGCATGAGCATACATTCCCCTCTCCGTTCACACACACACACACACGCTCTCACATGCGCGCGCACACACACACATGTATGCATGCACATACACACACAAATAGTAATAAGAAAAGAGCACTAAACTAGCTATTAGGAATGAATATTTGGTGAAGTAATAAAATTGCAAGTGATTTGTCATATCAACTAGGGCAGTGACATGAGACCTGCAAAAGGAGGTTTGTGATCAGAAAGAAATGCATAGAGGGACTTCTTGTACAGTTGACAATTTCTTGATCTGGGTAATAAAGAATAATTTACATAGTTGCTTATGTTTAATATGTATATTCTCTGCAAATGTGGCTTTTCTCTGCCTTTTAAATAAAGGTTATATCCTAGATAATCTTGATTGCCAGACTGGTAGACTTAGGTTGAGAAGGACCTAAGATTGAAGCACACCTCTGAGTGTGTTTGTGAGGGTCTCCAAGGTTAGCTAAAGGGGTAGAGACTATCCTTACTGTGTCCAGCAACTTCCTAGCTGTGCTGCCCCTTCCTCAGTGTGACCTCCTGAAACATGGGCCTAAGTATAACCTGCCCTTTACTTAGTATATTTAATATGTACATGCAATATACACATGTATACACATTCAAATAAGTGATAAAGATATACCTTGTGTGTTGATAAATGCGCTAGGATGTCTGCTTTGCCAAAATGTCTGGCTGGTCTTAACTAAGGCAATGTAAGGTTTCTAAATTGGTGATTACAGTCAAACTGTGAGACAAAAGATCTGTAAGCCTCCATCTTTGCATATTTTACCCGTTCCTAATGCCTTAAATCTTGCTCTTTAGGGAGAAACCTCTTTTTTCATCTCATTCCTTGGTTCTACAAAATGAAATGTTATCCTGGTCTTCCAGGATTATGCCAAAGAGTTACTGTAACCTCCTTACAGAGTGTTTGGTAGTGTTTTATTTATTGCTTGTTTTCTCATCCACATAAATTCTGTTGAATAACTACAGGGCTCAGAGTGATGGGCCTTTGAAAACTTGTTTCTGTATTAATTATTTGTATCCTGTCTATGATTTGTTTTCTTTTGCTTTATAAAAAGAGTAATTGTAACTTTGTATCTGTGGTTCAAGGCTTTAGAATTTCTAAGACTTTATCATAGTTTTTGGGTCTAGTTTCTACACATCTCTAGCCCTCATATTCTGTATGTAACCAAGGAAACATTCTACTTAAGTTTGGCCCAATACAGGTGCATTTTTTTAAAAGTATTTTGTGTGTTTAAAGATATTCAAAGGAAAATTAGTAATCCTTGTGATAATGTAAAGTTAAAATGTTCCATGCTGGTTACCTAAAGTATAAACATTAAGCATATGTATATTTTAAACTCTTTATTCCACACACCAAGAAACTGTCATTGCTGTGTGACACATAGACAGCTTATGGAATCCAATTACCAAAGGAAACTCCAACCAGAACAATAAAATTACATTTTTTTTTTGACAGAAGGAGATATGGCTTACAGATATAAAGTCCTCAAAAATACCGTGGTAGAGTAATAGAGTAAGATATTGGGACTATAGAACAATAGACGTAGTGTTGGGACTATAGAACAATAGACGTAGTGTTGGGAGAGATTGCCATTGCAGTCAGGTTCTTTTTTTTAAATGAAATTATTATTTTTTTTTCTGAAATACCATAGTTTTATCAGTTAGCCACGGAAGATTTTTCTTTTCTTTTCAACTATATTATGAAGATTTTTAAAGACATACTGGGAAATAGAATTCAGTGTAAGGAATCACCATGTAGTCATGACTCAAAGATGGCTTACAGTAATGAAAACTTGAAGCTTTTTTTAAAAACAAAACTTATAAATTTACAAACCACAGTAGAAAAATTGCATCTATACAAATGCCAGTCCAAGTGTATATACTTGTGTGTAGGTTCAGATTTTCTAATAGTACCATAATTTTTTACAGCTTTTTATTCAAATCTCATAGTAGATATATTTTAACTTTACATAACAATATTTGTGTATTATAGATATATGTGTATATAATATACTATTGCCTTTTACCATAATCATAATACCTAAAAATGTTGTAATATTGGTGTTATCCGAGGTGAAAAAGACCTGGTTTTTTTTGTTGTTGTTGTTTGGTTTTGGTTTTGGTTTTTTGGGGGGAGGGGGGTGCTATAGGATACTTTAAGAGGATAAATAATTTCAAATAGAAAAATGAAGTCTTTATATAATTAATCTGGACTGTCAAATACTTCGTCTTGAAACTCAAGTATTCAAAGGTGGGGATTTTTGTTTGTTTCTTTATTTGTTTTGTTTTTTTGCTGCTGGTGGTGGTGGTGGTAGGTGTTTTATTTTTTGTTTCTAAGTTGTACATTAACTGATCTTAAAATCCACTAGTTAAAATTCTTCATGACAGGTCACTGTCCCAGAGGCCCTGTGTCATCAAAACTTGTGATTTGTCCACATTGTTCCTTATTCAGATGCTATTAAGCTGCAGCTGGTTGAAGCAGGTTTGGTAGAGTGTCTCCTAGAGATCGTTCAACAGAAGGTGGATAGCAACAAAGAGGACGACGTTGCCGAGCTTAAAACTGCATCCGACCTCATGGTTTTATTACTGCTTGGAGGTAAGTCTTAACTCCTGCCAACCAGAGGACATGGTCGGCAGATGTTTTTATTCCTATTGTGCCTTTTGTGAACACAACACTAGGCCGTGAAAAGAACAAGAAATGACAAACTTGAGAAACAGTTAAGTCCCCACTACCTTCCGTATCTGAAGGCCTGTCGTGGGGACAGGGCACTGAAGGCTGGGTGGCTCTT
Organism: Mus pahari; assembly: GCF_900095145.1. NCBI lineage: Eukaryota > Metazoa > Chordata > Mammalia > Rodentia > Muridae > Mus > Mus pahari. The sequence continues at coordinate 126,446,945 of NC_034593.1, read as the reverse complement.
GAAAACTTGAGCTACACAGTTCACAAACCTCAGTGTCTAATGGCTACCAATAACGCGTTACAAGATTTCTAGTTTCCTCGTTGGATTTCCACTTTGGAACGTGGGTTTGCAAGCCCTAAGCCCAGTTCCTCACTTAACGATTTGTTTCATTTCCCTCTAGATGAATCCATGCAGAAGCTTTTTGAAGGAGGCAAAGGCAGTGTGTTCCAGAGGGTGCTCTCTTGGATTCCATCAGATAACCACCAGCTGCAGCTCGCTGGGGCATTAGCAATTGCAAACTTTGCCAGGAATGGTATGCACATTAGTTATTCCTTGTGAACCAAGTGTTCTGCATTTTTTAAGTTTCTGCTTTATCCATCACATATATCAAAAGTGTTCTGTTTAGAAATGTTTGTATGTTATTTCCTCCAACTTTTAGAAGTCTCTACTGACTTACTAATATATAACATATTTTGTATGGCCATCTGAAGTTCAGTGTTTAAAGATTGATGATCATGGGATGGTTTTGAATACTTTGCACTTCAAGTTTAGTGACTTGAGCGTATCCATCTAATGGGGCATATAGATCCTTTCCCAGTTATGGTATCTTGGCTGTAATAGTCTGAATACTCATTTTTGGGCTATTGGGTTATATTCTTACATCTATGTTTACATCTCAGTAATCCTGTGGGTGTACATGTCTGAAGACAGCTACAGTGTACTTACATATAATAAATAAATAAATCTTAAAAAATAATATTTCAAAGGCATTGGACCTTGTGAAATCTGATACTCTTGATAGCTAATCTAAGAACTCATATTATCTCTAGAAAATATGGTCTGGTTTTTTTGTAATTCAATTTGACTACAGTGTGAACTCTTCATACGTAACACGGATTGAGTGTCCCTAATCCAGTGTGCTTGAGACCTAACGTGTTGTATTTTCTCAGGTTTTGGAAAATTTATATATGCATTAGGCAATGTCTTTGTTAGAAGACCACACCCAAACATGAAATTATCTGTTTTCTATACTGTTTGTGCATGTATCCTGAGAATCGTTTAGATGATATTTTTAGTGCATCCTCATTGTGGCTGGTTGATCACATGAATTTAGTTACAGAGTTTCAACTCACAGAGTTATGTTAGTACCCAAATATCTCAGACTTTAAGGTTTTCCTTCAGGATTGTTAAATCTTACAGATGATCACGGCTGACTTATTTTGTCCTCCCTTCTCTTTAAAAGAACTATTTAGTAAAGGCCTTAAGACTGGCAGAATATTAGGCTTCTGATATGGATCAGTGGAGAGAGTAAAAGATGTAGTGCTGTAGGGTATTTATACAATTTTTTAAATAAAGGAGGAAACTTGCCTTTGTTTTGTGTAGATGGAAATTGTATTCATATGGTAGACAATGGGATTGTAGAAAAACTCATGGATTTGCTGGACAGACACGTAGAAGACGGGAATGTGACGGTGCAGCACGCCGCACTAAGTGCCCTCAGGAATCTAGCCATTCCAGGTAAGCAGCAGCTGTGTGGCTCAGGGACCTCCCTAGCAGGAGTCGCCAGGGGGAGAGCCATCCGAGTGGAACAACCTTGAGTCCCAGCCCTTGGGAGGCAGAGAGGTTGTTAGTGGCCAATCTTATGTAGTGAGTTCCAGAATGCTGTCTCAAAGGGGGCAGAGCTAGGAAGAGTCTTTAAGTTACTCATCTTATTCCTAGCTAAGAAATGGAAGCCATGTATTAAATATATTTTCTGTGACAATACAAACTGACCTCAGATAACCAGAAGAATTGATCAATGATGAACGCTTTGCTCTTCTTTATCTTAGGTGCTTAGGTATATATATATATATATATATATATATATATATATATATATATATATATATATACATACATACATACACACACACACACACACATACATTATATTAGCATCCTTAGGTATCTTCAGGTGACGTGAGATGTGACATATATGAGCAGAGTACCCTAAAGAACCATCATTTAAGGTCATGGGCTTTTTTTTTTTTTTTTTTATTTCATCCTGTAAGCCGATACACAGTTTTTGAAAAGAGCCTTAGCCAGGCGTGGTGGCGCACGCCTTTAGTCCCAGCACTCGGGAGGCAGAGGCAGGCGGATTTCTGAGTTCGAGGCCGGCCTGGTCTACAGAGTGAGCTCTGGGACAGCCAGGGCTACACAGAAAAACCCTGTCTCGAAAAAAAAGAAAAAAAAAAAAAGAGAGCCTTGGTGTGTCTTTAGATCAACAGTTTTGAGCCATGGAGAAAAATCACATAGATGATTGTTGTTTAATTCTTTTACTCTCCTGCCTAAAATTGAATTTCTGACAAATCAGTGTGGTGACATGAAGCTCCAGTTGACATGGGTCTGATTTGTATAGCATATTGACAGTATCTAGTAATGTCTGTCACATTTGTATTAGTACAGCAAGTCAAATACAGTAATAAAAAAAACGCTAAAGTAAGTGAATGAGTATTTTGTAAAATGTAAACAATTCAGATTTGTTTTACGCAATTTCTAACAAAATGCTTTAAAATTGTGGTTTTAAAAAAAAAAAAAAAGCCTAGTATGATTTATGTCTGCTACGTTCCAGTAAACAGAATATTTACATATACTCAATCTCATGTTTTATTTGTGCCACTCCCCTCCCTCCCCCCCAAACACACCTTGGTCAGGGCTTTATCCCAGGTTAGTCTCAAATTCGTTATGTAGGTTATAAGGACCTTGAATTTCTGATTCTCTCACCTCAGCATCCCATGCTCTTACTGGTGGCATACACCAGCATGCCCAACAGCCCCATTCTTCACATTTCTAAATAGAAAGCTATAAAATGGGGCCTTAAAACCAGTAAGTACCAGATGTGTGTTGAGTGGATGTTTATTGAGAACGTTAGCACCATTTTAACCATAGCCTCTTTCTCTTCCAGTTGTAAATAAAGCAAAGATGCTATCAGCTGGGGTCACGGAGACGGTTTTGAAATTCCTTAAATCTGAAATGCCCCCAGTTCAGTTCAAACTCCTGGGAACGCTAAGAATGTTAATAGACGCACAAGGTAAAAGAAATGATCTCCAAGTCACATTCCTGGTATGGTATTCTTATTCATGTGTCCTTACCTTTAAAGGGACTTGATTTTCTAATTGTCAGCATTATAGACTTATAAAATGGGAAAGGAAAGTTTAAAAGAGATTTATTTTTTTTTTACTTAATTTTCATGCTAAATGAGTAAAGATTGTATTGTATATTATCATTAATATCTTAAGTGCTGTGTATGTTGATTTGTTACTGATTCCTAAGGCACCCTTTTTGCTTAGACATTTTTTATACCCATGTTCACTTTGTCTGGAAAACCATGTCTTAGTACAGTGATAGTTGGAATCTTTACCAATTCATCTTGAATTTTCTATTTGAACACACAATAATAAAAACCACTTCTGGGAGTGACCTGGTTTTTTGTTTGTTGTTTATATGATTTTTCAAATTCTTAATCCTTCTCTGTCCTGATTGCTTGGAGTCCTTTTGAAAACCGTTTGTTACAGTCTGCCAGAGCATGAACAGAGTGCTAGGCTTAACCACGATATGAAGTTTCATGTTCATGCATCTGTGGGAAAGCCTGTAATGTTATCAAATAAGCTAAATAGCCCATCAGGCAAGAGCACTCGCAGTAATTGCTTTTATAAAATTGCTGCACTTTTTCCTAGACCTGTAACTTTCCTCCCCACACCTGCTTTCCCATTAGCTGATTGCCTGTCAGTGATTTACTTTGTTTTTGCTTTGCCTTGTTTCCTATAGCAGAAGCTGCTGAGCAACTGGGAAAGAATGCTAAATTGGTGGAGCGTTTGGTTGAGTGGTGTGAAGCCAAAGATCATGCCGGCGTGATGGGCGAATCAAACAGACTGCTCTCTGCCCTCATCCGACACAGTAAATCAAAAGTAAGTACAGAGGATGCCGTACACCGACAGGCATCAGAGTGGCCATTGTGGGGGCCAGCACTGTAGAATCTGCTCCTCATGCTTATATTCGCATGGATTTTCTATAAGTATGCTACTCTCCAATGCCAGCAGGAGATAAGATTGAGGTTATTATTTAATAAAAACATACATACTTTTTTTTAACAGCATACTTAAAGCTTTGATGATAGGAGCTGGGAGAGAGTGAAGAAGGTCTTTTCCAGGCAAAGACGTGTATATACTTAGACCCAGATGTCAAAGGGTGGGGTTTTAGTGGAAAACAGCACGTGTAGCTCTGTTGGAGAGAGTGAGCAGGGGGTACTGTTGGATTAAGATTAATTCTATGCCAGGTAAAGTAGCTGGGTTAGATCCCACAGGACAGTAGGTCTGCTGTGCCCCTCCAGGGTTACAGGGGTTAAATCAGACTTGGATAGTTGAGGAGGTGCCTGCCGCTGAGCTGCATCCCCACCATTATACGTTTTTCTTATAAGACAGTGTTCCATTGACAGAGGGAAGGCAGTAGGATCGGCAAGGCTCTATATATACAAGCCATACTGGAGGAGGCAATTCTTTAAGTAGGTCTTAGTTTTGTGCTTGGCACCAGATAGGCCCATGCCAGTCATGTGACAAAGTACAGAAGAGCAGCTCCCGTTCCCTCAGTTGTGTGTTCTCAGCCTCTTTCCCAAACTATCTTAGCATGTTTGCCCTTAGTCTTTCTTTGCCCCAGAAAATTTCCCACCAGTAGTTCAGAGTTTGTACAAACCATATTATTTAACTATATTATATACAACAGCAAAACGGTTCTGACATCTGACCATGGAACTCTGAGATAAATTTCTGGTCCATTTGGTAGCAAGGGAAAAAGAAAAACAAGCAAAAATCCACATGACTAAACCTAAAACTTGTCGTACATGGGAAAATTTATACCAACTTTTAAAACAGCAGTATTTAGGAGCCACAGCTTTTTAAATGCTATTAATAACTGAGTTGAATTTTAAATATTAAAATGTTTTATGCATTTCATTTGTCATAGGCACCCCTTTACTTCGTCTGACATCCACCCCTCCACCCTCTACCCCTTCACCCCCGGAAAAAAATAAACATTTTTAAATATCCATCACCATGTAGGTTCTTGGAAAGATGAAAAATACGGCCTATACCTTTGGAAATGTGCATGCACACATGCGTGTACATATAACGGAAAAGAACTGGGAAGTATGTAGGAGTTGGTCACATAATTTTAGGTTTGGGTTTACAATTCAATACACATGGCTGTTTTGGGATTTTGTTTGTTTGTTTTGCCTTATATGTTGTCTTAGTTGAGGGTTTCTATTGCCAAGATAAAACATGACCACAAGAGCAAGTTGGGGATAAAAGGGGTTTATTTGGATTATACTTCCGTAGTCCATCATTGGGGGAGTCAGGACAGGAACTCAAGCAGGAACCTGGAGGTAGGAACTGAGACAGAGGCCATGGAGGGGTGCTGCTTACTGGCTTGCTCCTCATTGTTTGCTGGGGCCTCCCCCATTGATCACTAATCGGGAAGATGCCCTGCAGCTATATCTCATGGAGGCATTTTCCCATCTGAGGCTCCTCCTCTCTGATGACTCTTGTGTCAAGTTGCCACACAAAATCAGCCAAGACTAGCGTGGTTCCTTGGAGTTTCCTCACTGGTGCTCAGAATTCTCACCTAACCCCACTTTTGAACTGCGTTCCAATGAAGAACAGCAACTGGTTTCCCAAAGCCTTATGCTTCTTCAAATCCTTCTCAATTTGAAGTGGTTATTAATGCTTTTGATCATTAACCTACCAAAATAAAGCAAAAATGTAGCCATCTTTCATCCTTATATTGGTTAGATATGGATCTAAAGTCAAAAAAGGTATGCTAAAGATCCCAGCCAGCCAGGCACAGTGGTACTCCCCTGTATGCCATAGACTTGGGAGGCCAAAGCAGAAGGATCCCAATTCAAGACCAGCCTGGGCCACTTGAAATTAAACAAACCCACACCAAATTGTTACATATACAAAAAACAGAAAAGAATGAAAGGCCTCGGACACTGTGCCACCGTTTTGAATACCAGGTTTTGAGCTAGTTACATAGTGACAGCTGCTACCCTATAAACCGGGGACTTGGGATTTGGCAGGTGTTTAATAATGCATTATGAATAAGAGAGTGCTGGTTTGAATCCATGCAATACCAATTAATAGCTGTGTGGGCTTGCATGTTCCGAACCTATAAATTATTAATTGTTCAGAGTTATGAAGGCTACAATGTGATAATTTTATACACACACATTGGATAATATATCAGGGCAGTTAGCATTTCCTTTAAACATTTTTAAATATTTTATTAACATAATCATATGTATTTATGACTTAGTAGAATTTTAGTGTGTCTATAGTAGGTACTAGTTAGCTGGTATAATTTATATATCTTTTTTTGTGATCATTTGTGTCTAAAACTTTTGGGCTCCTCATTAGTAGTTTTTCCGTTAAATATATACAGTAATTGTAAACTCCAGACGTGTACTCTCTCTACCACCGCCATGCCGTGGAATAAACAAACTATTACTGCTACCTGCATTGGATTACCCAGTGACTCAACTTTTTCTTTAAGCTCTCTGAGGGTCTCCCCACTTTTGTTGCCTATAGTTGTCACTGTTATACACTCTGTCATGAAGATCCCCTGTTTGTCTGAGGTACTTCACTTAATGAATCCTCAGTTCATCCTTTTTGGTATAAGTGGACATATTCTTACAACTGATTCCATTGTGTGTGTGCCTAGGAATGGGGCACCCAAATTATCTGCTATTTCCGTTCTTAAGTTCTTGAGAAACCTCTGCAGTGTACTCCTTGATGGCTTCACTTACTTTTAGTTCCACCAATTAGATATTTGAGAATCTAAATGAAAATTCACTTTCCTTTTCTCCATATTCTTTGAGAATCATTAGTGAGATGGTGTCTGTGTTGTTGACATGAATTTCCTTTAGAGATAATGAATTTCCTTTCTTTCTGTAAATTTTTTGGCTATTTGATCTTGAGAATTATCAATCCATATCATTTGCCATTTTTAATTGGGTGATTTGGAATGAGCATTTTAAGGCACTTATATATTAATCTTGAATATTAATCTTGGCTTACTGTAGAGAATCTTTGTCCACTCTACTATTGATGTGCTTTGCTGTGCAAAAACATTTCTCTGGTCTCACTTCCATTTCTTTGCCTTTTCTTTGGTTTCTTGTGCTCTGGAGTCTTACAAAGTCCGCACCACCTGTTCCATGTCCCAGTGCTCTGGAGTCTGTTCTTCGATTTCCTCTAGGATATTCATAGTTTGGGTGCTATATTTAGGTCTTTGCTCCCTGCCTTCCTGTTTAAATTAATTTTCATGTGGAAAAAAATGACACATATTGCCTGTAAGTTTTCCCAATGCTATTTGTGGAGAGTCCCTTTCTCCAGTGTTCGTTTTCGATGCCTTTGCCGATGATGAGTTGTCTGTCAGTGCAGAGATTAATTTCTGGGTATTAATGTTGTGTCGTTTGTCTATATCTACTTTATTACATTATCATGAAATTTGAGTTTTGTACCTTTGAAGTGTTCACTGGGAAGGTCAGGGCAACAACGTGAGACACTTCAGCTTTATTTAAAGATTGCTCTTCCAGGTCTTTTTTGCTTCTGAATAGATTTGATGATTTGTTTGAATGATTGTGTAGCTGTGTGAAAAGATCACAATTTGCGACCAAGGGCTGCACATTCTACAAGAGCTTCCTTTCTTGCCATGGTTCCCCATGTTGCAGGAGTGCGGAGGTTGAGCGTTTGGCTAATTCCGGGAGGTTTCCACGTGCAGCTCACAGCTGTTGGTTGGTGTTGGCTTCAGTCTCCTTGCAGACAGGACTTGTAAAACACCAACTCAGTAAATGCCTCAGTCACAAATTACTTGGTTGGATGCGTACCTAGGGACTTAGAAAACAGTAGATCTCCCCTTACAAATCCTTTTCTGATGGCTTCAGCCCCATGTCCATATCCATTGCCTAAAACTCATATTTGATACCTGGTTCATACAGCAGTCAATTCAGTTGTCAGTAGTTGCTGTTTGGACAAAAGAGTATTGTTCCCTTTCTCCCAGAGCCCTTGAGAGTCTTGTCTGCTTGGGAGCTTAACTAAGGCCACAGAACAACTGTGTATCTCCAAACTGTTAGGTAAGGGTCTAGCACTTTCTCCCTACAACTCCCATTATTTTTGACATGACTCAATGAATGGTGGTGCCTGTTTCCTAAGGATGGGCATTCTACCTGTTGACCATAGGCATAAAACAAGCCAGCAAATGCAGAGGGAAGCACCTTCTTTCTCCTGTTAGTGGGAGGTGGTATAACTCTGTAAGATTGTGGTCTTCACAGAATTGGGTAAGCAGGACATGTGGGACAGCCTGTCAGCAGTGTGAATACTTCATCCGGTGCTTCTGCCTCACCTGGTGATAGTATCTGTCAGTGGGTGTTTACACTGCCGCCGCCGCCGCCTGCAATGGTGCTTGTGGGTTGTGGATATGGCAGGAAGCAGCAGCCCTTCGAATTCTGTCTTATTCCATTTCTTCAATTGCTGATAAAAAGATCCTGTAACATATCCGGTGTGGTATTTGTAAGCAGCTTTGTCAAAGGCCAGCTCACTCAACAGCTCCTTGCTGTTTGCTTAGAAGTCTGCCCCTTGGGGAACCTTCTGCCAGCCATGCCCTTGAATTGGTGGTATTCAGTACTTGGGTAAATCTCTGAAGTTGGGATATTCAGTCATGGGATGGTAAGTGGGGCCCAAGAAGACCCTAGGAGGGAGCCATGAACTTCAGAGGATTTCCGTGATTCTCAGGTCAGGTTTAGCATTAATGTTCTACTTTCAAATTTGTCTAGTCAAATGTGAAATTTTGTATTGTGGGCATATTGAGCTGTTCCTGTGGTAGCGTCCACTGATGCTATACCTAACAGACATTTTCATGATCAACCCAGCACGGGCCAGAGTACACGCGTGTTTTCCCTGACTGGTGTTGTCATACTTTGGAATATTATATTTCTTTTAGAGCTGTTCTGAATTCTGTCTTAAGATTTATCACTCCAAAAGTCCTCACTGACTCACAGGGCACACATGGTTAGTCATCTCAGCCATATGTAGTGACTTCCTGGGCTCATACTGTTAGGTGGGTTCATACTTTCCAACTGCAGGGAGTGAAAACGGAAGGAGTGGAAGCTGCCTTGACTAACACCCACCTACCACGTAGGCATGCTACTTCACGCTGGAAAAGTGTAATGTTCCCTGGTTATTAGGTCTTTTAAAAGCCTGTCTAGACAAATGTGTTTAGGCACTGGCTCACTCATCCAACATTTATTCAAATTTCTGAGCAGACACTGATACAATGTTAAAAATGAAAAACTTTATTACATGATTCATAAACTGGTGATCTAACACCCAAGCCTAGCACAGAACATCAAATTATATACATTGTTATACAGTTTCAAAGTCTTATGCTGGGCTTATTTCAGTAATTAAGGGAAAATCAACTGTAAATGCTAGAGGGGAGACTGTTAATGTAGATTATTTGTCTTTGTGTTCCAAAACTTGGTTTTCTATTTAAAACAAAACAAGACAAAAAAAAAAAAAAAACCCTCATTGAAAAATAAAACTGTAAAGCATTGTTTCAAACTGTCTAAAATTTCTCGAGACTTTGCAGATATCCAGGGTTTAGATAAGACTCCCTACTTGATTTATTCATTGCAACTGAAAAGCTTTAAGAGAAGCTAACTGAATAGCTGGATTTATTTTGTGAAGAATAGCATTTAAGTTATACTCCTTGGACAATCTTGATTTCTAAAATGCTGGTAGTAACCTTTGTTTCTGGAAAACAATCTTGAAGTTAAAACATAACTACAAATACATTTGTGAGGCTCTTAGGACCATGTCAAGCATTTCACTATATGGTACCGTGAATATAACAAGTATACATTTGCTTTGTCCATATTTGGTTTGGAGCAAAGGTCTGGACACAAGACTTCCTGGATTTGAACCTTTGCTTTACCTTAGTCCCAGTCTGACTTGGACAAATATCTCTTTTCATTTATAAACGGGAGACTGTATCTTGCTCAGAGAATCCTCTGCAAGATAAAAATGAGCTGTGTCTCTAAGCCCTTATAATTCTGTCATAAAAATCAGCCATATGGAGAAGCTGTTGAATAAACTTTTGTTGAAGTAGTTGTAGATATGATAGACATTTGAAAAAGAAAATGCTCAGATACCTGTTCTGATGAGAGGTGACATGCTTGAACTAAGTGCTTGGACTCAAAGACTGTTTCTCATTACAAGCTAGCTTCATTCATTCATTCACTCATTCATTCATTTCCTGCTTTTATGCCACAGTGCAAAAGAGAAAGAAAGAAAAACAAATCACAGACCTTCCTCAGGGGACTCCATGCATCTGTTTATGTTCCCTGGTCAGTAAGCTCCCATGAAAGTTCCATGGAACTCTTGAATGATTTTAAAAATTATGTAGCTGGGCGTGGTGGCGCACACCTTTAATCCCAGCACTCGGGAGGCAGAGGCAGGCGGATTTCTGAGTTCGAGGCCAGCCTGATCTACAAAATGAGTTCCAGAACAGCCAGGACTATACAGAGAAACCCTGTCTCGAAAAACCTAAATAAATAAATAAATTATATCCAAGATTCTAATAAGCTTCTAAGATTCTAATTACCTTGTTAACAATTAGGTAATACTTAGGAAGTTAGAAAAGGTTTTTAAAGCATCATTTCTCTGGAACAGGTGAAGTGGCCTTGTGGGTAGTGGGGCTTATGGGCAGGTCGGATTCTCTGAGTTTGATCCCACAAGGTGTTAGGAAAGAATTCCCAGGATGGTTCTTGGACCTCTGTAAGCACACTTGCACTGACATGCACCAACACAGTAAATAATAAAGGGGGAGTGACTTAACAGCCGCCAGAGCACAGCTGCCCATAAGAGATGTCATTCATAGGTTCCACTTGTGATCACTGGGCTGAAGGAATGATATTTCTGTAAATGGTTGATTTAAAGTTTTATGTGAAATAGAAACATAAAGAAAACCATTTTTAAATAATTTAGAAAATTATAAAAGTAGTCATAATGACAATTAGATTTGTACATAATTGAAGCTAACAGGAAGTAACTTAATTATTCTGAAATTTAGATTTTTCCATGAGTCACTATGAACTCTTTAATGTAAGAGTTACAGGCTAACAAAACTTGTGACAGTGAAGACAAACCAGTTTCTGTAACTGCATCTGACTTCTTACCACATATCTTACATGTCCTTTTATATAATAACTGTAGTTACTACAAAACATATGAAAGATAAATCATGTCACAAAGTCACTTGACAGAACACAGGCTCAGGAGTTTGCTTTGTCAAAGTCAGCATTGATATCAGGACTTAGCTACACCAGAGCTCCCACTGCCTCTCATCAGGGTCAATGAGAAATTGTGACAAAAGTTCTTTCTGTTTAGGTTTTGTTGTTGTTGGTTGGGTGGGAGAGTGTGAGTGTAAGGAAAATAAATGTATATGCACTATTTTTTGCCATTAAAATCTCCATTCCCTTCCCTCCAAACCCTCCAGCATACCCCTCTTCTCTCTCAAATTCATGGCCTCATTTCTCACTAATGTGTGCATATATATGTATGTACGTACGTACATACATACATACATACATACATGCATGCATACATGTTTTCAGGGCTGACTGTATGGTATTGGACACCCAGTTGGTGTGCTCCTTCCTGGGGAAGGCTTTTCTCCTGCTCTCAGTTTTTTGACATGTAATTTTCTCAAATTTGTCAAATCAAGCAAAGGAGTAAAAGATAATTTTAAAATGCTTTTAATTATTTAAAAAAAAAAAATTTACCCAGAGTTTCTAGAGACCTGCCTTGGAGAAGTGGGGGAAATGAAATGGTACTTTTAGTTCTTTAGTTTCAGGAGTTTTTAGGCCTGCCTTGATAGGAAATGCAATGGTCTTTTTCACTTAGGCAATTTAAGTTGTCATGTTTTGAAGAATTTATTTAACGCTAAAAGCTTTTCTTTAATGTATGGTTAAAATGCAATGAATCTTGCAGGACACTGTCACATCAGCACTCAACAATTTGTTGACTGATTGGAATGGCATCTCTTTATGTGTAGAATTAAGGTTTATAATGCTGTGATATTTATTTATTGTAGGATGTAATTAAAACCATTGTACAGAGTGGTGGCATCAAGCATCTAGTTACCATGGCAACTAGTGAACATGTAATAATGCAGAATGAAGCTCTTGTTGCTTTGGCACTAATAGCAGCCTTGGAATTGGGTAAGTACCTTGCTGACAAACTTATTTTTTCCTATTTTTATCTTGGACTAAAGAAAGCACAGGAGTGGAATTGAAATCAGGTAGAGCCTTGGCTGTGTAAGTATCTTGCTAGTGTATACTTACATCTGAATCTGTGGGAAATCATGTGTAAGTTGCAGTCACAGGTTTTTCCAGTCACCATGCTTTGTGTGACATTTTAAAATCGGCACTTTAAGGCTTAACTTCTAAGTGATATTTTACTTAGAAGATACATAACACATTTTCAGCAGGGTTAATCGAAATGATAATCGAAATGATACCTGGAATATCACACCAGGAACCTGGAACCAGGGTTGTAGCTCAGTTGGCACAGTACTTGGCTGGCATGCATTGGGCCCTGAGTTCGATCCCTATGTGCCTGTTAATAACCTCTACAAATGTTTTCTATCATTCTGTAGTACTGCCTTTATCTACACTCTCACCTCTGTCTTCTGTATGTGTATGGTCAACAGCTCCCAAAAAGCAGAGTTAAATGAAACTGTTGGTTTCTGTCTGTGCTTGTTGGTACCTGTGTAGTATACAGTATCCACATGGCAAAATTCTCCATGAGAAGCCAAAACACAAATAGCTTATATATGACACCTTTTGGTTCATTAACAGACCCTGACATATCAGCCGGGGATGGTATATTAGAGCCACATAACCTTTGGGTAAGACTGAGAACTGCTTCACTGCACACTCTGCCCATAGGGTCCTTTAAGTATAGAATCATGTTCTCTGCAAATAGGGATAATTAGGCTTCTTCCTTTTTTATCTGTATCCCTTTTTATGTCTTTCTCATACTACACCAGCTAAGACTTCGAACACTGTATTAAACAAGAGTGGAGAGAGTTCTGAATTCTAACAGGACAGGCTCCCTGCTCTTTTTCAAAGTTAGTATAGCACCTTAGCTATGACTACAGTATGTAACCTGTAATATGTTAGTGTATGTCCTGTCTGTTCCTAGTTTCTTGAGTACTTTTCTATCATAAAGGGATGTTGAACGTTCTCATAAACCTTTTCTTTGTCTATCATGATGTCCTTAAGACCTTTTCTATTGTGTGTGTTTATTGGTTTTCATATGTTCACCAAGCCTTGCAACCCTGTACACTGCCACTCACAGATGCACCAGAAGAGAGCATCGAATCCCATTACAGATGGTTGCGAGCCACTATGTGGTTGCTGGGAATTGAACTCAGGACCTTTGGAAGAACAGCCAGTGCTCTTAACCACTGGGCCATCTCTCCAACCCTGAACAGTTTAATTTTGGTAGGACAAAATGAGTTAGACATCAATCCATTTCATCTGGGTTTTCTGCCTTTTGCGATCTAAGTTTTCAAAGTACCCCCAGATGATCTGACGGATTTTGTTGGTGTGTTTTAACAACTCCTTTTTCATCTCTAATCCTGTTAATTTGACTCTTTATTTTAGTTTGGCTAAGGGTTTCTCAAACATCTCCCCCCACCCCCAAGGACCCAGGTCTTTGATTGGTTATGTACACTGTTAGTTTATTGATCATGCATACTGTTCTTTCAGTCTTTTTCATTAGCTTCTTCCTAATCATCATTATTTTCCTCCATATGCATATGTTGGGTTTGGTGACTTCGTTGGTCTGCTAGAACTGTGAGATCTTGCTTGTGTGTCTTGTCTGTCTATATCTATAGCCTTTTCTTTTTAATACACTTTCACTGTATCCCAGATGTCATGATAGAGATAACATTGTTCAGATTCTAGGAATTTTACTTTTTGTTTCTTTAACGACTACTATTCATTTAATAGTGTAAATTTTTTAGCAAGTAAATATTTGTATAGTTTCTCTTGCTGTTGCTTGCTGTGGACTGCTAAGATAGAAGGAATTATTTCAGGCCTTTTTGTTTGGTTGGGTTTTGGTTGTTGTTGTTGTTGCTTTTGACCATCTGTTAAGGCTTGTTTTAGGATCTATAACATGATCAGTTTTAGAAATGATTCCATATGGCACTAAGAAAAATGTATGCATGTTTCTTATTGGTTAGATGGAATATCCAGGTGGTCTGTGGTGCAAAGTTTAGTTTTGAGGCGTCTTTGCAGGTTTGTTTGGAAGATCTCTCTTAATATGAGAGTGAAGTGTCAGAAGGCCTGTGACTGTCAGGACCCATGTGATCCTTTGTGCCTTCCTTGTGTGTGTTAACATTCCAAGCACCCAGACTTGGTTCCTAGACTCTGTCTTCTTGGTGGACTCAAGCCCACATTCCTTCCTGAGCTGGAATCTACTTACTAGACTGCAAGGACAGGTTTGCTCTCTGCCATTTAAAGCCAGATTTTATGCAGAGTGAAAGCAAGAGAAAAAGCAGCCCCCTCTCAAGGAAGGGAGCAGAACTTGAGTCCACCTTTCTCCCAGGGGGGTGGAGGTGCCATTTAGTTGAGCGTCTTTGTCAGAGAGGGGTAAATTTTTCCTATTCATCTTCCCTGTTGGTTTACTCAAAGGCAGAGGGCTGACTGGTGGGTAGCCTGTATCCAACTGCGCATGCCTGGGGCGAGCAAGCCTGCACATCCAGCTGTCTTCAGGGAAGAAGAAAGAGGAAATAGGTGCCATCCGCACTACTTTAGGACATGCCATATGGAAACTACCTAACCCAAGTGTCTACTGGTCATGAAGGAATGTATGTGTCCCTGTGTGCTCCCTTTTCCCTAGCTGTTTTACCTTCCAAAAGACTACTCCTAACCTCTGTCCCTTGTCCCAGCTCGCTTACAGCTGTTTGCCTGGTAGACTTATACATCCTTTGACCCTCCGTGTTTGTACATCTTAGCTGTGTTCCTTGGGGACGACAGATCATCTTTTCTTAATCCACTTAGTCTGAGACTTGTGACTGGTGGATTGAGGTCTTTTGCATTTAAAGGTTATCATTAAGGATCTGCTGTCTGTGATGGTGTTAGGTGATGGTGTGATGGATTGCCCTGCATCTGTTACTATTAGCAGTTTGTTGCATTGGATGCAATTAGTTCCCCCTTGGCTCTCTGTTCCTCTCATGAGATGTGTGTGTTCCTGTGTGCTCATGGATGATACTGCTTCTTCTATACATACTGCTTTAAGAATCTTCTACGGTGGTGGCTTGCTTCTCATGAATTGCCTTGAGTTTGTTGGCTGTAGCAATTTTGGTGTTAGTCATTTACTTTCAGGGCTGGAACTGTATTATTCCATGCTTTCCTGTTTCCACAATTTCTTTTCCTGATCAAGTTGCTGCTTTGTTGAATAAAAATTGCCTGTCTCAGCGCCTCCTGGCTTTGGGTCCTTAGGTTTGATTTCTTGCCTGTATCCCAGATCTCTTGGGAGGTTTGGGGCACATTTTTTTCCTTTACAAATGTCTGAATTTATTATCATCTTGTTTTGTTTTTGTGTTTGTTTTGCTTTGTCTTGTCTTTTCTGGTGTTGATTTTCTGGTGAGATCAAGGTTAAAACACAAATATAGACTTGTAAGTAGTAACTAAGGCACAAGTCTTTAATCCCAGCACTCACAAGGCAGGCACATTTAAGTTCAAAGCCAGCCTGATCTACAGCCCAGAACAGCTCAGGCTTGATTGGAGAAAAACCTCTACACAATATATCACAGTCAAGATGTCAAAAATACAAAGAAACAATATTAAAAGCTATAAAGGAAAATATACCAAAACATAGGATCTTTTGTTAACATCCCTAAGCAACAGGGAAGCATGGAACGCTACAGTTGAATGCCGTTCAAAGAAACCCTGTCTCAGAAAAACAACAGAGGAGAAAGGCCAGTTACAAGTTTTAGGGGTTTGGTCGTTGTTACAGGTATTGTTTTAAAGCAGCTTAGCCAGAATTTCAGCTTTTTTCTTCCCCATCCCCTATCCTACCCTGTTCTACGAGACCTCGCCAGTCCTTTTTGGGAAGTTCCCTATGAATAGTGTGTAGAAGAGAGACAGTATTCAGCCCGATGGTGTTTAGCAACAGCTATGACACGCTTTGTTTCCCATTAAAGGTCCTGCTGAGAAAGATCTTGCAAGTGCTCAGCTTGTACAGATCTTACACCGACTGCTAGCAGATGAGAGAAGTGCCCCAGAAATCAAGTATAATTCCATGGTCCTGATCTGTGCTCTCATGGGATCCGGTAAGGCTTCCTCCTGTCGCAGTGTCAGTATGTGGCTTCCATCAAATGTTAAATGTATGGTCATAATAAATGATATAAATAAATAATGGTTTAAAAAGAAGAAACAATTAGTTTGAAAGAGGATACAGGGGGCAGAATGGGGCATCAGATAACTGAAGCTGTAACCATAGACAGTTGTTAGCTGCCAAATTTGGGTCCTGGGAACCACACTCAGTTCCTTTGTCTTGCAAGAGCAATATGTACTCCTGACTGCTGAGCCAGCTCTACTTTTAAACCGAAACTGTTCCCAAAAAAATTCTTCTGTAAGAGAAGGTGTCATAAACTAAATATAGCAAACAAGTAAATACTTCAAAAATCAAATTATGTTTATTAATGCCAAGATGAATTTTATGTAAAGAACAAGTTCTGATATTATATACTGTAGGATTAGCTAGACTTCATTCAAGAAATCATTGTGTATATGTGTGTATAAAATTTCCTGTTTCCTTGGTGATTTCCTGAATGTTGTTGAAAGAATAAAAATGTTGAAGACACACAGAATGATACATCTGTATGTTGGTCTTCACAGCTATATCAGTTTTTTTCTTAGAATGATGTAAAACAGTTGGCACATACGACTTTCGGACTGCTTCCATTTCTTGGTAGAATGACTTTTCTGTCCCAATGTAATGTCCCTCTCAGTCTTTGCTGGCCTCCTTGCTCTGAAGTCTGATTTATGTAGTGTTAACGTAGTTAGTCCTACTTATTTTTTAGTAGCATTGTCAAGACTTTTCTTTCTCTCAGTTCCAGTTTACAGTGTTGGTAAGTTTGAAGTGTCAGATAGTCTTTATGGAATCATTTTATAATCTACCAGTGCTAATTTTAATTGCTATACATCCACCATTTATATTTAATGCAATGTTATTATTTCCTTTCTACTTAGATAACTACCCCCAGCCATTCTAAGTTATCTGCTAACAAAAAAAATTTCACTGTTTTTCCTCATTTAAGAATGTACTTTATCAACCCCTTCATTCACACAAAAATTCTGTAGTCAAGCAATTTTTGTTCCTAGTTCTTTTCTGTCTACACAAGGAAGATGGGTTACTTTCATGTTTTCTAATGAGAAATCCACTGTGTTCTGTTTGTTTTCTCTACTGAATTTCTGTCTTTCAATTTTTGCATTGTAAAATGTGTCTTAAAGCATATTTGAGTTTATCCTGTTTGAAGTTTTTCAGCGTTTACAATCCATATGTCTCTTACTAAATCAACTTTAATTATTATTACTTACTTATGGCTCTTTAGATGTTTTCTTCTTATCCAAGGTCTCCATGGCGTAGATGTGAGATCTTTAGTGGTATTGCTGTAGGCTTTATCTTTTCTATTTCATTTTTATCTATTGCTCAGACAGTAACTTACATTGCCTTTCCTCTGGTCTTTTTGTTCCAGTATTAACTGCATCAGGTTTTTCAGTTTTCTAAAATAGTTACTTTAGCTTTGGAATTCCCATTTGCTGCTTTGTTGTGTTGGACGTGTTCAGAGCTTTCTGTTGAGATAGGTTGACTGAAAGTATGGGAAAGCAGAACTCTGCCCTACCAGCCATTGTTCAGTGTTCAGATCAGTAGCAGTAAGTATATTCACATTGCTTCTTCACCACCATCTGTCTCCAGTTTTCCATTCCCCCAAAATGATGCTATAGCCACCAAGCAGGAACTGTCGGGTGTCCCTGTCCTTCTTGCCTCTGGCTACTGCACTTCTGTATTCAGCTTATCATTATTATTGTTATATTTTTCTTATTATAGGCTTATGAAAGTTGAACAATAAACTGTTTATTCTAATGTTAAGTAATGTCTCATACCGTGTGTGTATGACAATTTTCTTTCTTTATATAGAATCTATAATAAATGCAGAGAAATCAAGAAACAAAAACTTGGCTTTAGCAAAGTGTACATACATAAATATCTTTTTTTATACTATAACATTCAATTTTCTTCACATAAAGCTTTGCATGATTTTATTACATCCAGGTTTTCTTTATACCATTTAAAAAAAAAAAAGTGTCTTTCAGATTTACAGCTTGTGCCTCTAAAGCAGCATCAAAACATGCCCCAAGGAAACCAAGGTAGAAAGGAGGCTGCCATATACCTTCCTAAAAAATGGTGTGTGAGGAGGTTCTAAAGCCTCCAGCAGGGGTGGGTTGGTAGATTGTACGGTACTGATGCTCATGTAAGGAACTGGAAAATGCAGTTGGGAGGTGGACAGATGACCAGGCAGAGCTGGCACTGTTAAGGGCTTCCCTGGTTGTCTGCCTCAGAGCTGAGGACTTCTCCATCCTGAAGGAACTTATGGAGCTTCTGCAAAGGCAATGGGAAGAGCTTTGTCACCAGGTCTCCCTAAGATGACAGCAAGTGAGCAGGCGCCTGAACAAATGGGCTGTCTTCAGCGAAAAGAACCAGGAGCTGTGCAAATGACTGACCCCCAGATGGAGAGCCAAGTCTCTCAGAACGGAGACCTCCTCATCGAAGAGATGGTAGAAAAACTCAAGAAAGTTATCAAGAGGAAATGGCTGTTGCCCAAGATAACAAAATCCAGCTCCAGCAAATGGGAGAAGAGCCAGCCACAAGAACAAAGCCACTGAGATTCAGTACAAGCTTGACCAAGGGAATGACAGGCAGCAGCATCTCATTGCAGCAAGGGTGAAGAAGCTAAAGGAGACCCTGAGGGCTGTGCAGCAGCTGGACAAGAACATGGGCAGGTGAGGACTTGGCTGGCCCACATGGAGTCAGAGGTAGGCAAGCCCATAGTCCATGATTCTTGTAAATCTGAAGAAATACAGAGGAAACTGAATGAGCTGCAGGAGCTTCAGAGAGATGTCGAGAAACACAGCACAGGCGTCACCTCCATCCTCAACCTGTGTAAGGTCCTGCTGCATGATGGTGATGCCTGTGCCACCCACGCCGAGTATGACTCCATCCAGCAGGCCACTTGCAACCTGGACCGGTGGTGGAGGAACGTCTGCGCAGTGTCCATGGAGAGGAGACATGGCGACTGTGGCAGAAGTTTCTGGATGACTGTTCTTGCTTTGAAGATTGGAGATTTCAGAAAATATAGCTGCATTTCTTCTGGAGTGCTCTATAGAGGAGCCGAAGAAATTGAGGCTTTCTAGCTGCAGGTCCACGAGAGCCTGACCCAGCTAGAGCTGATCAACAAACAGTACCGGTCCACCTGGCCAGAGAGAATCGCACAGACTCCGCCTGCAGCCTCAGGCAGATGGTCCATTGGGGCAACCAGAGATGGATCTGCAGTTCACCAATATTGAATATTTTTCTGAATGTGACGTTCAAGCTAAAATAAAGCTCTCCAACAGGAGATCTCCCTAAACCACAATAAGATCGAGCAGATCATTGCCACGGGGAGCAGCTGATTGAAAAGAGCGAGCCACTGGATGCTGCCATCATTGAGTAGGAACTGGACGAACTCAGACGCTACTACCAGGGTGTCTTTGGACATGTGGAAAGATATCACAAACTGATCAGCCTGCCTCTACCAGATGACCATGACCTCTTAGATCAAGAGCTAGATCTTGAAGACTCCATGGCTCTTTCAGACTTATGCTAGCAGGACCCCTCTGCAGATGGCATGCCCTCCTCACAGCCTTCTTTCAGCCCCTCTGGAATGAGCAGTCAGAGCTAGATACCCCAACCAACATGGGCTTCCCCCCCCCCAGTGGGATGATGAGTATGACCTCAGTCGAGGCCTGCAATCAACATCCCGAACTCCGCCCTCAGAAGACAAAAAAAGACAAGGAGTCCCACCCAAGGGGAGCTGTTGGCTTGTCAGATGTAGTGATTCCCAAAAAAACCCGAGGCCTATGTAGAACCCACAGAAAATGCAATCAGAAATAACTGTGGTGATCCCAGCTCATTGGAGTCACAGATGAGGCAACTGGACAAAGCCCTGGATGCCAGCCGCTTCCAGATACAGCACATATCCCCTCAGAAGCAGAACTCTCACAGGGCCAGACCTGGACACCAGCTACAAGGGCTACATAAAGCTGCTGGGTGAATGCAACGGAAACATAGATTCCGTGAGGAGACTGGCACACAAGCTGACGGAGGAAGACAACCTTCCTGGCTTCGTTAACCTCAACAGCAGAGACTCAGACAGCTGGCATGATTGACCACTGGGAGCTGCTGCAGGCCCAGGCAATGAGCAACAAGTTGAGAGTGAAGCAGAGCCTTCAGAAGAGGCAGCAGTTTAATCCCGACCTCAACAGCATCTGGGTGTGGCTAGGAGAGACAGAGGAGGAACTGGACAGGCGCCCCTGGCACTCAGCACCAACATCCACACCTTCGAGTCTTGCATCAGAAAGCTCAAGGAGCTCCAGAAAGCTGTGGACCACCGTGAAGTCATCAACCACTCTGTCAGCCTCTGCAACTGAGTTCACCCAGGCTGACAGTTAGGAGAGCCAAGACTTGCGAGATCACTTATCCCAGATGAACGGGACATGGGACCAAGTGTGCTCTCTGCTGCAGGATGCGCTGATACAGTGCCAGGAGTTCCAGGAAATGAGCCATGCTCTGCTTCTCGTGCTAGAAAACACTGACAGAAGGAAAAGTGAAATTGTCCCAATTGATTCAGCCCTTGACCCAGAGACACTTCAGGACCATCACAAGCAACTCGTGCAAATAAAGCAGGAGCTGAAGTCCCTGCCCAGAGTGGCCTCACTACAAGCCAGCTCTTGGTGAATGCTGAGGGTTCCGATTGTCTAGAAGCTGAAGAAAAAGTCCATGTGATTGGAAACCAGCTCAAGCTTCTCCTGAAGGAGGTCAGCCACCACGGCAAGGATCTGGAGTAGACGTGTCAGTCGGTCAGCGGGATTCGCCCTCATGGTCTAATACAGATGAACTAGACACCTCAGGATCTGCCTGATCAACCCAAAAGCCCCCCCTCCCAGGCACCATGTCTGTATATGGCAATTTTATTCCCTCCACAATGGGCATTTGTATTATTTCTGCCTCACCTTTAAAGTAAATCCACTCAACACTGGTGTAAAAACCACTCTTGAAGTCCCCGTTTCAGTTCTTTGGGGAACAAACAAACGGGAATGCAGGGCCCTGTGAGAAACCTGTAGACTATTTGCAGAGTTGCCTTACTGTTTTCCATTGTGGCCTGGCCATGTGACGTTTCCGCCAGTAAAGCACATGGGTTCTCACTTCTCAGAATCCCAGCTAACCCCATCTTCTTTGTAGTCACCGCTCCAGTGACTGAAGGCTGATGGCAGTGGTTTGCCTTTCTGCAGTCATCAGTGATACTGGGGAATCTTTTCATGTGCACAGCGGAAGTTGTCATGAATGTTGAGTTGTACAGTTCGCTAATAGTTTCTGGACGTTAATCTTGTGTCAGATTTGTGATTTATAAATATCCCCCATTCTACTGGTTATCTTTTAATTATATTGTTAAGGCTCTTTGAAATATAAAAGCTTTTTATTTTGTTGAAATACCATTTTTGATGAAATTCATTTTTCTGTTTGTTGCCTATACCCTTGTTGCTGTAGCCAAGAATAAAGTCTAAGTTAGTAAGGCAGGGCATCTACTTCATTCTCTTACCTGTGACAACCCATTTGTTGAAAAGCCTCGCCCTTCCTGAGCAGTCTCCATTCTGTTGCTCTGTGTCTGTCTCTGTAACAGAACTACACTAAAGTCAAGAAGTGGAAGGCTTCTGGTTTGTTCTTTTTCAAGATTATTTTGTAAACTTGAGGTCTAAAGATGCTATGCAATTTGTCACGCATGGTCCTACACACCTTTAATTCCAACACTTTTAAGGATGAGTCTGACTGGTCTACTTAGTGAGTCCCAGGACAGCTAGGACTGTATAGGGGAAACCCTGTCTCAAAAGAAGAAAAAAGAACAAAAAAAGAAGATTCTATGTGACTTTAGGATGGATTTCTTTTTTTTTTTGTTTCAAAAAAAGACTAGTTTTGGTGTTTGATACTGGACATACCAAAATCAATACATCAAGAACCAAGGAGATGGCTCCATGGATAAAGGCACTTGCTACAAAGCCCTCATGAAAGTCTTAATGTAGTTCTTGGGATCCAAATGGTTAAAGGAGACACAACTACCAGATTGTCTTCTGACCACAACACATGCCCCGTGTGGGCACGAGCATGCTAAACCACACATGTAAATAATGCAAATAAAAATTAAAACCCCTACCAGTTGAGGAGCATTGATTGTATTAAATATGTTATATCCCTTTCTTCCCAATAGGTTCTTGGTCATACTAGGAGTTCTGTACCTTCTTACAGTTAAGGCTAAATATGTTTAAAAGGGGGGGGGCAGGCTAGGAACTAGAAAGGTGACTTACACAGGATTTACTAAAAGTATATGAAATAAAATACTTTAATCTGTCACAAAATTTAACAGGTCTTAGTAAACTAGCTCTTTGTGTGGACTGATGATGATGGTTAAGTTGTAGATTACTGCATGTGATGATGGTTAAGTTGTAGATTACTGCATGTTGAGATTATGATAATGAGCTGTGTTTAACTATATCTTACTATTCTAAACTACTATGGACTGTAGAACCTAATGTAAATCTTTAAAAATAACAACGAACTCCTGAAAAAGACCTTACTGGGTACTACTGGGATTCTTTCCTGTGTTAGTCCTTAGTTTTTATAGCTCTGTCTAGTCAAACAATAGGGTCTATGTTGGGGTAGATTATCTAGGAAGATTAGAGTAATCCAGCAGGAATGTCTGCATTGTCTCGCTTTTCTCTTCCAGAATCTCTATACAAGGAAGTACAGGATTTGGCCTTTCTAGATGTTGTCTCCAAACTTCGAAGTCACGAGAACAAAAGTGTTGCCCAACAGGCCTCGCTTACAGAGCAGAGACTTACAGTGGAAAGCTGAGAACTGGCCCTGCTGGCACCAGGCTCATCCCAGCTCCGCCCACCCCACTGTTCTCCATCCAGCTACTTCAACTCCATTCTCTTCTACATCACTTGTGCATGCGTGTAATGTTCCAGTACCAATGGAAGAACTGCTATAGGTACCTGCCTAATAAGATTTCTAAACCCATAGTTAATGTGAACATGACTGTCAGAACAAGTCTCCACCCATAACTGTTAAATCCTATATTCCTGATGCTTGAGCTACATTAAGTAGAATGTGCATGTTGTAGTCCTATGATGATGTAAACTTGGTACTACATGCTGACTTGCTCCTCACATGCAGTAAGCTACATAATAATGTACTGGTAAATTAGAAACAAAGAATGCAGCAGGATCTGTCTAGCTTATTTAAAGATGAAACTGAATCGTCAAAGTAGCACCATATTCTGGTTTTGTTTTTTGTTTTGTTTTGGTGCTGGGGAAGCACAGTGATCAAACAACCTGTATGGCTGCTCATTCAGTAGTCTTCTGCCAGCATCAGGCCTGTTACACCTAGAGTTGAATAGGTTCAATACTCATTCTTCCCCTGCGGTTTCTCTCCTTTTTCTGAACTACATATAGGCAGTTTGCCAAGCTACACAGCAAACCTTCCTGAGGCCCCTGATTCTGTCTTTAACTGACAATGGTACAGGGGCCCAGTGCTGAGACGTGGATTTTAATGTGACCGGAGCGTGGGAAGGAGTTAAAGAAACCCTAGCATACTGAACCATTTTGGATCTTGCCTGTATTTTAGATTCCGATTTGTGTGTAGTTACATCTAAAACTTCCATCAGTTAGCCAGCATTGTCAACATGCCTCTAAATCGTCCTTGGCATTTGTTCAGTGAAGGAAAACTGAGGGCGACTTGTTTGGTGGAGAATGGACTTTTTTTCCTCCTGGTTTTCATCGCTTAGGGTGGAAGCAGGGAGGTTCATCTTTCATGCTCCTTTTCAATGTGCTAATTCTAGATGGACGTAAGAGGAAACCTGAAGTAAGCTTGTCTAAAGAGAGGAAGGCCGGTTTTAAAAGCCATAGTAGCCAGTCCAGTACATTCTGCAGATGGCCTCATAGCAGTCATTGTTAGAGTTCTTCACCTCCACTTTCCCACTGAGAACCACAATAATCTCCCAGGCTGCAAGCCAGGACTCGACTTAAAGACTCTTCTTGGCAAAATGTAGTGTGCTCATCACTGCCACTAACCACCACCAAGTGAGTTTTTTAGAGCTCTGACACACAATCTTTATAAATTAATCGGGATTCCCTGTGACCCGCCTGCCTCCTCACACCCAAGGTTGAGTCCTGCTGATGCCCGAGGGAGGCCGAGCTCCATTACAGGAATGGAGGGCAGTGAGGGGCTGCTGAGAGGGACCAGCTCCTTCCTCCCCCAACAGGAGATGCGCGTATCTCTGCGTTCTCTAAATCAGACTTTGCTTTTCACACTTTTAAATTCAAGAAAGATTTACTTAATGTAAGTAAAAACCCGAGTGACAGTTCCCTCTGATGTCCAAATAAGGGAACTTTGGTGAGCTGAGCACCTGTGCTTACTCACTGTAGAAATGAGTTCTTTATTGTCTTTCTCCTGGGCTGGATAAGTGGACTAATGTTGCATAATACTGTCCATATTAATAACTTAATAAATAAATAGTATATGAAACTACAGTGAGATTACTTGGGTTTTTTTGTGTGTTGTCTATATCTTCACTTCCAAGAACAGAGTTCACTCCTAATTGGTACTGTGTGTTGTTGAATGAATGCTCAAAGTTGCAGTCAGCCATTAAAAAATTGCCAGGTAGACTGATAGCTAAGACTTCTACATCTTTCAAAATAAAAGCAAAACACTTAAGAGATTGCTTCTGTACTGAGAAGCACTAAAAAATAAGAAGGGGGGAGGGACTCAGAAACATCCCAAGATCATAGATTTGAAAGACAGTACCATGTAACTCAGCTACCAGCAATCAGTTCAAACTAATAGGAGCTGCTAGCTCCAGCAAAACCAAGCACAAGCCAGCTGTGCACTTGATAACAGAGGCCAACAAATTGGGAAACTCACTGCTAAGCCCAGGTAACAGTTGGTAGACAAATGAAGACCAGATAACCTTTCATCTCCAACTAATTAATCTCAGCTTCAGAGGACTAACATTAAATTGTTTGGCTACCTCACAGACTGCGGTTTAAAAGAGACAGTAAGAGAAATGTCCAGAAAGCCAGGAAATGTCCCTCTTCCCCTTGGCCCCACCAGAAACTTGGAGTTGTCTGACTGCCTTCCCACACTGTAACCTTGTGTTCAAAGCAAATTTGATAAAGACTCTTCCAGATTCTGATGTTTTCCTTGGAGTCATGTTTTGCACATTCCTTGATGTGAACAGAGATGTGCAAAAAAAAAAAAAAAAAAAAAAAAACACAAAAACACAAAAACAGTGTTCTAAAATGATGTCCTAATTGCAGGGATTACTGTAAATGTCTGAGCGGGCCTGCCTGTAAAGAACTCAGGAGATCAGGCTATCCAAATCCTGAAGAACATGAAGACTGTAGATACTTACTTACTAAGATACTCATAGGGGAGCATCACTCTTTGGATCCAGCTGTGACTACAGTCAGTAAGCTAAACATCTGTTCAACTCTGGGTAGCCATAATGTTTCAACTATACAGGAATAATGACATAAAGTGATATTTGGGATGAAGCCTCTTAATTCTGAGTAGGAATATAAGTCATTTTTACTTGTGATCTTACAAATTTACCTTTGTACTTAGAGACAGAAATGTGCCATGTCAGTGTATGTCATATAGGCATATCCGAATATGGGATACTGAGATAGCTGTACTTTAAAAGTGTAAGATAAGGTCAGCGAAATGGCTCACTGTGTGAAAGCCCTTGGCACCCAAGCCCGACAGCTTGAGTTTGATCCCTGAAACTTAAAAGTAGGAGATAACCAACTCTAAGAGTCGTCCTCTAACCTGACAGACTACACCACTGCACACACATCAAGCACACAACACTAATACAAACTTCAAAGTAGGATAATGTAAAGTACTTGGTCTTTGGACACTGATGTCATTCTGGCTTTGTTACATACTGGCTGTATGGTCAACTTACTTAAAACTCAGCTTATTTCAGTAGGGAAAACTTAATAGTCCTCATGATTCTGAGAGAGAACTTTGGGAGATTCAAGATAAAGTGGATAAGAACGTGACCTACTGTGGACTAATCTTTTCTCCCCCCTCTGCAGGTTTCCCACATAAGATAGTTTTAAGCCAAACTAGGAGGGCAGCATGGAGGTGCACTGCTTTAGTCCCGCACTAAGAAGGAAGAGGCACGCAGGTCTCTGAATTTGAGGCAAGTCTGATCTACGCAATGAGTTCCAGGGCTACATAGTGAGACTGACCTAAAAATAAGTAATACATAAAAATTTGTAAAGCTTTTTACAAAACAGATTTTTAGTTTTATCCAAAGAGCATAGATGTTTTACTCTAACACATCAAACATGAATATATATTAAATATATTTTAGTGTTCCTAATTCCAGATATGAACATATATGTTGACTGCTTTGTATTCCAAAGTAAAGCCTTCATTAAGCCAAGTGTATACCAAGTCCCTGCATTCTGTGGCTTTTGCTCCCTCAATCCCTTCCTTTTCTCCTGACTGCAGCTGCCATACTTGTCCAGGAGACATGGAGAGCTTCCCACTTTATAAACAAACCAGAGGATCAAGTTGTCACACCTCTCAGATATACCCCACGCTCAGGGCTTGGACTGGTCCAAATGTCCTGTACCCAGCCCGTCTGTCCACCTCATTTCATCCCAACATGAACCATTTCCAACCTGTAGGCCCAACCCACTTGCACTTCCTTTCCTCTGCCCAAATCTACTCTGTCAATATTAACATTAATGAGAATTCCACATGCCTAGATCTTATCGAAAATTTGCTAACAATAGGGAAAGATCAACCTAGTATCTCTTTTCTAAAAACCACCTATCCTTTAGAAAAGTTTGCCAATGAAAATTACCTTGATGAACCCAGAGAACAATTTAAAATAACAATCTTAATAAAGTCTTTTTTAATTTTTTTAATTAAAAAATGAAATTAAGCTCAATGAAATTAAAGAGAATAATCACCAGAGTGGTGCTCAAGAAAATACAAACATAGGCTGACAGAAATGACAAGGACATTCTAGGACTTGAAAACACGAAACACTGAAGAGGCTTCAAAGGAAATGAAGATGACATTTAAAATCCAATAAAATAACTCAACTAGAAAACTCAAAGCCTTATGAGTAGAATGGGCCAAAAAAAGATAGTAAGGAATATATACAAAATAAACAAGGAATATGATCTTTAAAACACAGGAACACACAGGAAGTGTGGAGCACCATGAAATGACCAAACCTTCAAGTTATAAGCATGAAGGAGAAGAATCCCAAGTCAAATGGTATAGATCTTCAAAAGGATCATAGAAGAAAATCTCCCCAAACTATGCAAAGTCATACCCATACAGATTAAAGAAACACACAGAACACCAAATAGATAAGACCAGAAAAACAAAGAAAAACTCCCCAAAACTTATTATAGCTAAAACATTAAGTATACAGAACAAAGAAAATGTCCTGAAAACTATAATTAAAAAAAAAATCAAGTTACGTATAAAGGAAAACTTATCAGAA
This sequence comes from Mus pahari, assembly GCF_900095145.1. NCBI lineage: Eukaryota > Metazoa > Chordata > Mammalia > Rodentia > Muridae > Mus > Mus pahari. The sequence continues at coordinate 126,418,958 of NC_034593.1, read as the reverse complement.
AACCATCTGATTTCTCAGTGGAAACTTTGGAAACCAGAAAAGCCTCAGTGTTTTACAAATGTCATTAATATCTTTAAAAATATCAATTACCTCAACTCTCCAATAAAAGACACAGGCTAACTGAATGGATCGTAAAACAAAATCCATCCACCTATCCTCTACAAGAAACACATTGAGCTTTAAATAATGCCATAAGAGTGAAAGGGGTTGACAAAGTACTCCAATCAGATGGGACCAGGAAGCAAGCAGGCATCACTTACTAATAACTGACAAACTAGATCTAAAACTAGTCAGAAGAGATAAAGAGGGACATTTCATATATGAGGGAATAGTTAACCAAGAAGACACTACTATTCTAAACATACATGTACCAAACTCTGGGATACCCACTTTCATTAAGAACAAACAAACAAAAAAACCTACTACTGAAAAAGACACAAATTAACATCAATACATTAATATCAGGCAATTTCAGTATCCTAATTCATTCAATATACACATCATCTGGACCAAAAAAAAAAAAAAAAAAAAAAAACTAACCAACCAAAAATATCAGAACTAATTGGCATCATACATCCAATGGACTTAGCATATCTACAGAACATTCACTCAGAAACTGAACCGTACACGCTCTACTCAGCAATGATCAAAACCTTCTCTAAAATAACCCAGGTTCTGGGGCACAAAACAAATCTTTGAAAATGCAAAATGGTTGAGATACTTAAACTATATCCTGTCTGACCACAATGCAATCCAATTTTAAGCTGACAGCAAATAATCTCTAGTAAATATAAAAGCCACATGGCAACTAAGCAACTCATTGCTGAATAGTGGATGGGTCAAAGAAGTGAAGGAAAGTGGGGGTGGGGGGAATCCTAGGGCTAAATGAAAATGAAAGACTCTGAGACATAGTGAAACCAAGCCTATGAGAACTTACAGCTCTCAGAGCCTATATTTAAAAGCCATAAAAAGCACAAAGAAATGGCTTAATGACGCAACTCAAAAAATTTGGGAGAACAAGAACAAAACAAATCCAAACCCAGTTGACTGCAAGAAATAAAAAAAAAAAAAAAAAAAAAAACAGAGAAGTTATCTTAAGGTTTCTATTTCTGCAATGAAAGACCATGACCGAAACGACTCAGGTAGGAAATGGTTTACTTAGCTTACCCTTTTCGCATCACTGTTCATCATCAAAGGAAGCCAGGACAGGAACCCAAGCAGGGCAGGAACCTCGAGGTGGAAGCTGATGCAGAGGCCACAGAGGAGTGCTGCTTACTAGGTTGCTCAGCCTGTTTTGTTATAGAAACCCAAGACCACCTGCCTAGGGATAGCCCCACCCACAAAGGGCTGAGCCCTCCTCCATCAATCACTAATTTAAAAAATGTCCTACAGGCTTGCTTACAGCCCAGTTGAGGTTCCCTCCTCTCTGATAACTCCTGCTTGCTTGCTGTTACTGGGAGTTCCTAGCTCCAGATCTTCAGATGAGAGTACGTGTCCCAGAGTATCTACAAAAATCAGCAAAGTACAGAAATGCCATTGCTAGAGTGAGGGATGGAGGAAGCAATAGAGGGGAAGTCACAGGGTACATGTGATCTGATTGAGGAAGTGGAAAACCGGGGTCTCTGGGTATGGAGGAGGTTAAGTAGATAAGAGGGAGAGGAGAGTGAAATAGAACAGTAAGAATTGCCTGCAAAGGTCGTAATTAATCCCACCCTTAGTGATCTTCCTACCTGTATAGTTGAAACGAAATCGTTTTATCTACACTGGCAATGCTTTTTCCAAGAGTCAAAGACCAACCCTAGGCTCTGGGTTTGACCCTCAATGCTCCGAGAAATGAATAACAAAAATAAGCACAAAGTGGGAGTCTCTAATTACATTCTGGGACTGAGGGGTTGACTCAGTGAGTAAAGCGCTTGCCATGAAAGCATGAGGACCTAAGTTCTGATCACTAGAGCCCATGTAAAGTTTCTACAGAGAGATTGGGTGAGGTGGGAAAGGGCAGGAGGATCCAGCTAGTTGGCATGGGCAGCAGTGAAAAGGACATCTTGTCTCAAGGTGGAAGGCAAAGACCAACACCCAAGCTTGTCCCCTGATGTTTATGCACACTGTGTGGCACATCCACAGGCTCATATGCACAAGTACATACCATACAGAACATTCTCTGCTCTTCACTCCTGCTGTGTCGTGTCCTACTGACCCACATAAGTGAGAAATGACAGCAGGATGACCATCTCTAATAACCCTTAACTCTTTAGCTTGCCCGGTTCCCGTCAGGCCACTGAGAAATGCAGTGACTCCCTCCGAGCCACAAGAGAACAAAAGAGAGGCGCTGCATAAAGAAAAGCATCGGATGAAAACTCACTTCCTAGTGCTTTCCCAGGAAAACTTAGCCATGCATCGTGATGTATCACACCTTCATTTGACAGCTTTCGATCTGTAAAAAGTGTGCTTTGTTGTGTCGGTGACTGATGTCCAAAGCAAACTTCTAGAACAGTGTTCAGCCAGGTGTGTTTTGTTGTAAATGCCCTGTATCTTATATCCTTGGAATATGCCATATGAAGTAGTGGGTTTCCTTGTAGCATTTCACATATGCTTGGGTTTGGTTAACTCGCCTCATCCCACTCTCTCCCTCACCTCCCGCCTTCCTGTTCTCCCCTTCAACCAGCAGTTGCCTTCCCCTTTCAAATCACACGCTAAGCCTCAAAATAGGCACATCGTCTTCAGACACTTGGATGTACCATAGTCGCCTAACCTTTCATAACGTTTGGATGTTTAACACATCTTGAGTTTTTGAAAACCAAGTATGTATGAAGTTGTGGTTTTAGATGCTACTAGTTCCTCATTTAAAAGCCATCTGACTTGGCCAGGTGTTGTGGTGCACACCCCCCCCCCGGGAGGCAGATCTCTGTGAATTTGAGGCTAGCCTGGTATATGTAGTGAGTTCTAGAACAACGGGAGCTATGTAGTGAGACGCTATCTCAATACACAAATAAATGATCTGACCTGTCCAACCCTTCTACTTTTAGTCACATCAGCACCTCCCTCTGGGTATCTGGCTCTCTGGCTCTCTCTCTCTCTCTCTCTCTCTCTCTCTCTCTCTCTCTCTCTCTCTCTCTCTCTCTCTCTCTCACCATTTATCGCTGTCCAGTGTATCAGTGTGAGTGCCATAAATAATGAAGAGCAGAGTACAGCTGTCACCACTCATGGAGCTGCTGGGTGATGGCCTCTAAGCACCATCAGCAACTGCTCATCAGAGTCCCTTACCACTCTTACCAGGCCTGTGCCCCTCCACTCTGGTTGGCTCCAACCAACCAGCACACTGGAGGCACAGCTCACATGGAAAGTGGACAGAGATGGGAAGAAGTCCTTTCACTTACAAGAATCATCATGTAGCACTCTCCCTTCCTCATAAGCCAGCGATGGCATGGAGGATGGCATGCTTGTTTGGTCCACCTAGCATTTGTTAAGACAAAACAAAGGAGCAGCTGCAACAACAAAAATCTATATACCCACTGACATTTGGCTGACTTTACATAGAATCTAGTTCTCTTGGCTCCTCTAAGAATAAATCTAGAAGGTGATTTTGGTGTCTCAACTAGTCGGGTGCTTGATATGCAAACATGAGGATGAATTCAGATCCCCAGCACCCCCGTGCAAACCAAGCATAGGGCGCATGTCTACAGCCCCACCACTGGGTACACACTGGTCAGCCAGCCTGGCAGAACTGATGAGCTTTGGGTTCTCTGGGGGATTCTAGTTTCAAAAATAGCGTGGAAGGTAGCTGAGAAAGACAACTCATGTGGGTGCCAGGCCTCCACATGCACACACACATATGTACACAGACATACATGTGTATGCTACATATACAAACTAGGGAGATCTGGAGGGAGGCTGAGTGTGCATTTCAGTGGTAAAACATACATTTAGTATGTGTAAGGCTCTGGGTTCAGTCCCAAACCACAGGGACATGGGGAGAATTTTAGCATTTTGGGGGCATTTCACAGCTCTGAGCCTGCTGTGGGTCCCACACAGGAGGGTTTAGCTCCCATCACCACTGGATGACTCATGTGAGGATGACCTGTAGAGACCTCATATAAGTAGGAGGTAGGTTTTCAGAACAAAAAGCAATACTACACAAGGTCACATGCACAGGAAGTTGGAGTAGCTAACTCAAGGACAGTTCTGTGGCTCATACAGAGTCGCACTGTACTTGCTGCTTTAAGGTTCTGAAGGCTGGCGAATGCTGTAGGCCAAATGAGAAATGACAGAACACAAAGCAGAGTAGCAAGCCATCCCACGCCTATGCTCACCCTATCTTGCTAACATGAAGGAGCCGATGCTGGCACCAGTGTCTCATCACAGCACTGGCACATATCCTGTGGTGACTGCAGGAATTTACAATGTCCCTTCTTGATCCCATGAGGAATGCAGCCTGTTGTAGCCTGGTGTCGCTGTGGCTGGAATAAGATCGTGACTCTAAGCAACGTGTCCATGTCAGTCCTTCATTGGGGGAAACCTAGACAGGAATTCAAACTGAGACTCTGGAGGCAGGAACTGATGCCAAGTGCGTGGAGCAATACTGCTTCCTGGCTTCTCAAGCTCCCTCGGCCTTCTTTCTTACAGAGCTCAGGACCACAGTGGTGCCCCATAAGCCTATAGGCCAATCTGTTAGAGGCAATTCCTTAGTTGCATTTCAGTTACGCTTAGCTACATTCCCAAGTGACTTGTTTGTATCAAGTTGACAATAACTTGCCAACTCATATCTGTACCCCTATTGAATACTTTGATTCACTTGGCCGGGATGGAAACAGGATCCAGCAAAGCCAAGCTCTCTACTGGCGACATCATCCCACAGTCTGCACTGCCAAACCCCCAGGATGACGCAAGCACCTACAGCTTCCAGTCTCTAGTCTGGCCTAGGAAAGTACGCCTCCTTGGTTAAAGGACTGACCAATTAGAACCTTTGTTCCACCACCATCCAAGGCCCCAGTGAAGAAGACACCCCACTGACAGACTGTTCAGTGGTGTGAGGCACACAGAAGGATGTACACCTGAGGAAGAAACACCCTCTAGGCTCAGGAAGACAAAGATCATTCTCCAAGCCTTAAGCTATCAAAGGGTACAAAGACTAGGAACCTGAAGGTGGCAGTCACACAGGGGCAGTTGCCAAAGCTAGTTTCCTCTGGGGCTTGACCAACCCAGGTGGGGGAAGTTCCAGAGCTCCTGACCCCTCTGCCCTATTGGAGAAGACATGTGGCATCAGTGAGGGGGGTTAAAAGTGCCCTGGTGGCAATATTGCAAGTTATTAATCCAATATCCATCTCTGTTCTCCTTATTTACAGAACTCTAGTTTTGTTCACGAGACAATATGACATACATTCCTGTCTTCCCAGGTTGCTGAACCTGTGCTACAATTCACAGAAATAGAGATTCCCAGAAAGAGAAATAGAAAAGGGCAAATTCCTGCTAGAGACAGCCAGCCTTGCCTTTCTTTTCCTTGTTATCAGTGGTGAAGAGCTCCAGAAAACAGCAGCCCTCCCTTCTTGCCACCACTAAATACCGTGAAGATGAAGGGGGTAGACTTTAAGGTCCAGGGAGAGGAAGTTACACGGAACCAAGACGGTAGGACCCTGCCGTTCCAGGATGGATGCCATAAGCCTCGTCATCAATGCATCAAGATCACGCTAGGGCATCTTGTTCTGCCTATGGTCACAGCCACAGAACCTGAAACTTCTACATTTCACTCTCCAGGGCCCTTCTGACATAACCCCTGGAGATTCGCTGGCTATTTACTGCAGGAGGAGAAGACAGAAAACAGTTTGTTAATGGATACATAAACAGCATAACAGTGTTGCAAGTGGAGATGACTCTGGGCTCTTGGTATCCATATGGGAGAGAGAGGAAACAAAAGACAGGGACTTAGAAAACATAGATGGAACCTGAGATGTCCTAATGCTCTGTTATAAACTGGGCAGGGCAAACCCACGGTTTTTGAACAGGAAATTGATTTGTTTGTTTTGTGTTTTCTTCCAGAACCAGAATTGTTGCTAATGGGGAGGCAGGAAGGAGAGATGTGCCTCTTCCCTGGCGACATTCTTCTTGTGTGTCTTCTGTTTCTATATTTCTGTAGAAAGCCAGAAAAGCTTTTGTTTGAAGTTTTTTTTCAAGGCTGTTTAGATAGCAAGCAGGCTTGTATAAGAGATGCAGCAGCTTGCTTTCTTTCTTTCTTTCTTTCTTTCTTTCTTTCTTTCTTTCTTTCTTTCTTTCTTCCTTATGTACAGGCAAATAAGATGAAGTCTCTCCTGGACAAAACTGGGCCAAGAATGTTTGCAGACCCCTTCATAGGTCTAGGACTGGGCTTTCGAGGCTCATAATACTTGGCTGTGTGTGTAGGACCTGGACCACAGTTCCCAGTGGGCCTCAGGGAGAAAGGATTACAAAACCACCAAGATTTCCCGTGGTGCTGTTCAGCTAGCCCAGGAATCCTATGCCTTGTCTCACCACGGCCAGAAGTGAGGCCTGCTGACTTGTGAGGTAGCACCAGAGGAGGGTTCAAAGCTGCTTCTCTGTCCTTATGTCTCACCCAGACAGGGAACCGTGGAGATGGAGACTGCTGCTGAGGATCGTGAAGTGTGTACGCGGTGGCTGGACAGGAGATGATGGCAGAGTTAACCCTGAGAGAGAACGGATGGATGACAGGCAATAGCTGGCTTTCACGGTCTGACCAAATCAGTGTGGCAGATCTGCAGGGGTGCAATCCAGAGGGCAGGACTTTGTTTCGGCTGAACCTTGGCCTTGGATCAGCAAACTCTATAAACACAGCAAAGCCTTGAGCACCTCCTCACTCAGTCTCTGTGCTGTGTTAAGAGTTCCCAAGAATGCCAACTGCAGGCTTTCTTTAAAAAAAAAAAAAAAAAAAAAACTCTCTTCTGAATCCCAGCGAAGGCAGCTGAGCGCTCCGGAGGACTCTCCACACCACAGGTCCTCAGGATCACGGGTGAGTGGAACACAATCAACTCCAGAGAATCCAGCAGGGGCTTGTGGCAGCAGGAACAGGGACAAAAGAACACAGCCTGCCCAGAGGCGGGTTCCTGTCTGGTTGGAGCCACCCCTGCCATCTCTCTTCATAACCCCAGTGGAGGCAGCAGAGCCCTCTGGAGGACCCTCCACACTGCAGGTCCTCAGGATCACGGGAGGAGAGTCGGCCTACAGGGAGGGCTCTGACCCCAGGACTCAGAAGGAGGATCAGAGCTCCAGACTTCTGGACACCTGCCTTGC
>NC_034593.1:126407467-126408464 GCF_900095145.1 Mus pahari | reverse complement strand
AAATTCATCTGGAATAATAAAAAACCTAGGATAGCAAAAACTATTCTCAACAATAAAATAAACTCTTGGGGAATCACCATGCCTGACCTCAAGCTGTATTACAGAGCAATTGTGGTAAAAAAAAAAAATAAAAATAAAAATAAAAAACCTGCATGGTACTGGTACAGTGACAGTCAGGTAGATCAATGGAACAGAATTATGACCCAGAAATGAACCCACACACCTATGGTTACTTGATCTTTGACAAAGGAGCTAAAACCATCCAGTGGAAAAATGGCACCATTTTCAACAAACGGTACTGGCAAAACTGGCAGTTAACATGTAGAAGAACGTGAATTGATCCATTCTTATCTCCTTGTACAAAGCTCAAGTCTAAGTGGATCAAAGAACTCCACATAAAACCAGAGACACTGAAATATATAGAGGAGAAAGTGGGGAAAAGCCTTGAAGAAATGGGCACAGGGGAAAAATTCCTTAACAGAATAGCAATGGCCTGTGCTGTAAGATAAAGAATAGATAAATGGGACCCATAAAATTGCAAAGCTTCTGTAGGGCAAAAGATACTGTCAATAAGACAAAAATCCACCAACAGATTGGGAAAGAATTTTTACCAATCCTAAATCAGATAGGGGACTAATATCCAATAGACACAAAGAGCTCACGAAGCTGAACTCCAAAAATTCAAATAACCCCATTAAAAAGTGGGGTACAGAGCTAAACAAAGAATTTTCAACTGAGGAGTACTGAAGGGCTGAGAAGCACTTGAAAAAATGTTCAACATCCTTAATCATATGGAAATGCAAATCAAAACAACCCTGAGATTTCACCTCACACCAGTCAGAATGGCTAAGATCAAAAAATTCAGGGGACATCAGATGTTGGTGACTATGTGGAGAAAGAGGAACACTCCTCCATTGCTGGTGGGATTGCAAGCTTGTACAACCACTCTGGAAATCAATCTGGTGGTTCCTCAGAAAACTTGACATAGTCCTACCGG
>NC_034593.1:126403721-126406468 GCF_900095145.1 Mus pahari | reverse complement strand
TTCGGGATAGCATTTGAAATGTAAATAAAGAAAATATCTAATAAAATATTTTTTTTAAAAAAACCTAGCTTTATGAAGCACTTAGGGAATCAAATTCCCAAAACCTGGGGAATTATTAAAGGATTTAAAGGTGCGTCTCTCCTTTTCCCGTGGTAAGTGGGGAAGTGCTGGCCTGTCAAAAAACTAACAGCATTCACACATTCTTAAAAGAAACGTGTGGTAGTTCCTGTCTGTATGCCAGCCCACAGGAATCCGAAGAAGAATCAGGAGTATAAGGGCCAGCCTGGGGTACACAGTGAGCCTCCCTGACTCAAAAACAAAACAAAACAAAACCCTGTATAGAGTCAGAACAGCCAGGTGACCATTTACTACTTCAGTATACATGGTCCATTGTTCAATTTCTATCGTGAAATTTATTTACCCAGAGCCCAGGATCCCAGAACTCAGGGGTCACTTAGCTTTGACTCAGGGACCCATTATCACTTGCCAAGAAAACCATTGCACCTTTGTGTGAGCAGGCTTTCTAACCAGGAGCTCCAGGTGTTAGGCTAAGGTAGATACTGTCCCAAGGGATATTCCAGAGACCTTGCTGACCCTAAGAAACTGACCTCCAGCAAAATAATCAGGACACCTCATGTCGGTCTTCCTGGGAATGGCCTCAGATGTGACCACTGGCCACTTTTCCGTACTCCATCACTGTGGATACGAAACCAAGTCTGTTTGGACATCAGAACCTCTAGGATTCCTGTGGAGCCTGGCAAAGGATGTGGCTGTATCCCTCATCAATGCCTAGACTTCCTCTTCAGCTTGTCATTTGTCAGTGTGGTCCACAGCCTCTGCATATGTGGCTATTGCTGTCTCTGTGTGGAAAAGCCAGCTCCCCTGTCTTAGAAGCCATTAGATCTATGTGCATCCATTCATTCTTACTATTACTTGACCCAAGGGGCCAGGATTCATGTGAGTGTCATTTCTGCCCCTCGGCATGACAGTGTTCTGTCAATCTAACCTGGACCCCACCTCCTGCAACACAGCAATTCCAGGTAAAAATTGGTTGAGAAGCCCATTAAGCCTGGAGAAACTCAGAATTTATTAACAAGCAATTTCTTCAAAAGTGGGATTCCCCACTCATAGCTGCTTCCCACCAGTTTGATGTTTCAATAGCATTAGTGGCATGGCAGGAGCCAGAGATATTCCAATGCCCAGGAGTTTTAGATGGTTTCTGTTCTCAGCAATCAGGTGTGGGCTACCCTAGGGCCAACTGACAGTAACTGGAATCGTATTATCATTCTCAAAACTAATTTAGAGGCAAGTGAAGACAGTTCTCTGTTACAGACTAGAAGCCCATGCTTCAGGAGAAGAGGGGCTCTTTACCCCAAAACAAATAACCCTGACGTCTGACACACCATTTCAGTTCGGCTGCTCTTAGAGATCATCGACCTGGTGGCTTGAAGAACACATGGATCCCCCATAGTTCCGGAGTCTGGGAAATCCAATTCAGGACACCAGCAAGGGTGGACTCTTTTTGAGGCCTTCCATTTCTATAGAGACTCATGAGGGAGGGAAAGAGGCTCTTGTCTCCTCTTCTTTTCATAAAGACACTCAAGCCATGACCCAACACTCATGACACAAACCTAATTACCCATCGGTGGCCATCAAAATACCACAATCGGGGTTACAGATTCCACCCGTGAACTTGGGGGAGTCCACTGAGAGAACAAACTTTGAGTTCTCAGCCCTGAAATGCTGCTGACACTGAGATTAGCAACACAGGCCAGACCTGCAGAGCCTGCATTCTAACAGAAAAGATGCCATTCATGTCTGTTCAATGTGATGGGGTTTTCAAAAGGGAAGCCAAAGGAGCCTGTACTGGGGTTGGAGAGGAGCCTGTGGCAGTAAGAGGACTTTCCCGAGAAAACTCTTCAGGACAGGCCGAGACATGGGTAGGATTTAGGGAGTAAGAATGCCTGAACTTTTTTCTCCTTTGCAGAGACTGTACCACACAGGTATTACTACCACCATACCTTATGAGGTCGGGCACCAAGGACAGCAAGGAGGAAGGAGGCAGCCTGACCATGACAGACAATAGTGAGAAAGCACGTGTCACATGACAGGCAACAGTGAGAAGCACGCGTCACATGACAGGCAACAGTGAGAAGCACGTGTCACATTGAAGGCTCCCTCTGCAGCACAGCAGGAGGACGAGCCCCGTCTGACCCAGCTTTGTTACAGTGCTTTCCTGACATCCATTTCAGAGCCTAGAAATTAGTAACTGAGAGACGATTTATGGCAAGATGTTTCTAGATTATATCCCAGCATTACACCACTTTATGTAAAAACCATGAGCAGCACTAGATTCTGGTATAGGTCAAGGTGGCAAGTACAGAAGGTTCAAAAGATGCACCTTGAGAGTTGGCGCTAGCAATCGCTCAAGAAGACAGCAGAAATTTAATTGGGACTTGAAATCAGAACCCCAGAATTCTTTTCTAAAGAGATACGATGTGCTCTTAAGAGTCGTTTTCCTTTGCCAATGAGTGAGGGTCTCATGGAGCCCAAGCTGGCCTTGAAATTGCTATGTAGCTGAAGATGATCCTGAATTCCTGAGGTTCCCTGCCTCCTCCTCTCCAGCGCTGGGACCACAGGCATATGCCACCATGCCAAGTGTATTAGTTATTATTTTTTATCTCTTCACACTCTAGCCAAGAACACCTGGAGCACTGGGAGGAGGTGTGTGTGTGTGTGTGTGTGTG
>NC_034593.1:126396276-126402069 GCF_900095145.1 Mus pahari | reverse complement strand
AAAAAAAAAAAAAAAAAAAGAAAGAAAGAAAGAAAGAAAGAAAGAAAGAAAAAGAAAGAAAGAAAGACACAGCAGCTGCATTCAGTTGTGTAGAGCTGAAATCGATTAACAGTTGATGGGTGGCGGCCTGCTAAATGCTAGCTACTCCACACCAATGACTGTCAAACATTTTGGATTCTGGGCCTTTTTACTCTTTTAAAGAAGCCTAAGGACCATGAAGAGCCCTTGATTGTGTGGAATTTCTGGGAGTATTATGCTAGAAATCAAAATGGAAAAATATTAAGAACACTGAAAATTATGAGCCCAAGCCCCACTTTGCCCTGAGAGTGGGCATCACTGCCCTCCACCATCTCTGAAAACCTCCACATTCTCAGAATAGAAGACAGATTAAACCCTGGGAACTCTTGCATGTTAACAATTGCAAAAAGTCCATCCATGGACCAACTTTTGAGAACACAATCCACTTGAACACTATGCAAGCTAACATGCTATCACTACATAAATTATCCTCATTGACACTGAAAAAAATCTGACTTAATAAAATCAAAACATTAATAGACATGATAGGACCTCCACTATTTTTGGTCCTCCTGCCTCTTAAGTGCTGGAATTACAGGCAGGTGTGGCCACACAATCCCTCTTACTATACAACTTAAAAGCAGAATTCTTAAAAAGTCAACCTTCTTGTACTACAAGTATATACTTCTAGATGCTAAACACTTATTCTGCGTTGAATTTTGTTTTGTTTTGCTTTGTTTTGTTTTACTTTTGCGACCCAATTCCAGCTAAGCAGTAAGGAGACAGCAGCAAAGGTGGCCAACAATAAAGTTACTCACCCTTTTGTTTCTTTGTTCGATGCTGAGCATTGAGCCAGGGCCCTGTGCATGCTGGGTGTGCATTCCACCACTCAACTCTTCCCTCACTATCAATCCCAGACAGGCCAACCAGAGTTGTCTGCAAGCCACACACGGCACGGCTCACTCGGAGCTTGGTAGAACTGGGACTCTCCAGCCCCATTAAGAAATCCTGAGTCAGAACCTGGGCTCAGAACCTGTTAATCCCTGTTCATTACCACCACCTGGGAGCTTAAAAAGACGGATGCCTGGGAGGGCTGGCGGGATGTCAGTGCTCCCAGCTGACTCTACCATGCGTGCAGAAGGTGATACTCTAATGTTAAGATCTTGGTTCCCACCTTGGAAAGAGTAATACTGAAACTCAGAGTAATCACTGCGTTGATGCTTGTGTACCCCAGCAGTCCCCAGCATCCACAACACGTGACAGCCTCCCTGCCGGTTCCTGGGTCCCAAGAATTTCAGAGGAACAAAGGATTTGGATGGTGAGAGATAGCTTAATCCATTCATGCTACTTAAATAAGTGCCTTAGGTTGGTAATTTATAGACAACAAAAGTGCATTGTTTACAGTTCTGTGGGCTGTATAGAAGCACCAGAAGTTTGAGTGTCCGGTGGAGACCTAGTCCTTCCAGCACATTCCAGATCTTTGCACTTGCCAGAAGGGAGGAACGCCTGCCCCTGGGCCTCCTTCATAAAGGCATGGAGTCTACTCCAGACCACTGGCTCCACACACACCAGTCACCCTGCCCCTTGCTACTGCTTCATCTGAGACACTTTCTTTTGTGAGTGTTTTGTCTACGTGTGCACATCGTATGTGTGCATGCCTGGTATCTGCAGAAGTCAGAAGAAGGCTCAGATCCCCTGGAACTGGAGTTAGAGTTAGGGACGGTTGTGACCCACCATCCTTGGAACTGAACACTGGTCCTCCGCAAGGGCAGTAAGTGACCGCTCTTAACCGCTGAGCCATCACTCAAGCTGGGGGTCACTCTTAAGGCAGAACACTTTCAAGGATGTAGTTATTCAAGCCACAGCAGCTGTCTCCCCACATACCTGTCCCACAGAGATAGGAGCCCACTTGATTGGCAGATGTGTTAGGTAAGTGTGGTTACTTGGGAGATGGGATGCTGGACTATTTTTGCCATTAACAACACACTCTGATGGACAATTCTAGCAATTTTTTCAAATTGTCTCTTAAAACATTTCTGCAACATGATGAGTCTGTCCCCTCACTGTCACATGGTCCCGGAAACTGTTTTTCATGTTGCCTTTATTACAAAGGAAATCACAACTGCCAGCCCATTGATTCCAGTTTTACCTTCCCATGCTGGGGAAGGTAACCCCCTATAACCTCTCCGTGTCCACACCTGACCTTCCTGCCCCGAGTCTGGAAATCATAAAGCTCCTCTTCCCACTCCTGGCCCCAAGAAGAGCCCAGGTCTTATCTCTTAGAGCTCTTCCTTCTTGGAGCCTCTAGCAGTGGTCCTCAACCTGGGGGGGGGGTCGAGACCCTTTAGGGGGTTACCTATTAGGTGCTCTTCGTGTCAGATATTTACATTGTGCTTCGTAACAACAGAATCACAGTTATGAAGTGGCAATGAAATAATGTTATGGTTGGGGTCACCACAACATGAGGAGCTGTTTTTTTTTTTTTTTAATTTTGTTTTTTTTTTTTTNTTTTGGTTTTTCCGGGACAGGGTTTCTCTGTGTAGCCCTGGCTGTCCTGGAACTCACTCTGTAGACCAGGCTGGCCTCAAACTCAGAAATCCGCCTGCCTCTGCCTCCTGAGTGCTGGGATTAAAGGCGTGTGCCACCACGTCCCGGCTCTGAGATGCTGTATTAAAAGGTCGAGGTATTAGGAAGGCTAAGAACCCCTGCTGGTTTATTTGCCCCTGGGGGGGGGGGAACGGCAGTTCAAGTCTTAACAAGTTTAGACTTTTGGCCTGTGGCGATTCCACTTTGGTTTACAGTTCTGAAACTTTCCTGAGAGCCTGCGGCAGTGCCAGGAGTAGAGTATACTTGTACAACTGTGCGCTGTGGGGTCAAGGGACGGATGAGTTGTTGGCCCCAGTGGCCGCTTGCGACTGTTTGGGAACTACTGGGTTGTTTTGGTGACAACATAAGGAGACTGCAGAAGGCACAGATCATTTTATATATGCGAGCTTAATCATTGTAACAGGTGGCTTTTAAGATTAAATACAGAATGCACTGCTGTGATCTTAAATATAATAATGCATTCTTTAACATTCCCCATAAAAGGTGGCAAGACTGGCCAGGCATAGTTGTACACATCAGTGATTCCAGTACTTGGGAAGCCGAAGCTGGGGGAATGAGTTCAAATGCAGCCTGAATTACACAGCAAGCTTAAAGCTAACTAACCCAAGGTGTACACCAAGAGCCTATCTTAACAAAATGAGAACTCAGCAAGACATTACAAGAGCAGAAATCAGAGTGTTATCATATAGTGCACAGTGTTCAGCTGCCTCCAGTCAACTGATGAGAACCTCAATCTGCCTTCCTGTCAGGAGGGTTCCCTGCACTCTGTGGGGCTGTGTTTGAATCTCAGGGAATATAATATTGAAAGACACAGTTGAACCCATGATTAACTCCCACATGAAAGCCATCGTTTCTCCAATCTCTAAAATCAAGGTTGTAGCCAGAGGGTCTGAGCTTGTTGGCACAGCTCTTGGAAGCTTGATGCAGGGAGCTTGCTCCAAGCTTGAAGGCAGCCCGAGATACAGAGCAAAGATTATCAGGCCTGTTGGGGCTACTTAACAAGACTGTGTTAAAGCAAAAACCAAAACAAGATAGAAATCTTGGACCATTTCCGATAAAGGAGATAGAAATTCTCAAATCAAAGCTAACTCCACTAGATTCTCAGTCAGTCTAGTTTTTAAAGGGAAGTTCAGGAAAGTCTGCTCCCTTTGTCCTGTACAGTTAGTGTTGAAGACCAGGGGTGCAGTTTAGGACCTAGATCTTGGCTCACACAAAACCCTCCAGTGGGGATTCTATGCTCTGAGAGGGTGTACAGTTTATCACACTACTCCCACTAGGATAATAGGTGCCTGGAAGACATAGCACCCTCAGAGTGACCGGTGAACACTCGGTGGCAGTGAATATCATCTTCTAGAAACTGCATCTGAGACTGTACAGGAGGGCAGGGCCAGCTTCCACCAGGCCTGCCAAACCCTGCTGCGACAAGGTAATAAAATGCCAGTGGCAAGATCAGCACCTAGATATTGATGAGAACAAGATGTTCCGTGCCTGGGTTCCCAGAACGAGGACCCAGCTTTCAGGAGTGTGAAGCGTGAATGCACCTACCCTCGTTAAACATCTGCCCTCGGCCCCTGTCCATTTCCAAACACAGAAGTGTGGCTTGCATCTGCAAGGAACCTCCCTTCCAACACCACCCAGCTGTGGTTCTCCATGGCTGACACTAGAGGGCAGGCCACTAAAACTTTCCCGTCCTAATCGGCCCAGAAGTTCTGGGAGGCGAGGACCACATGGGTAGTTTGTTTTGCTGGACACTAGTTCTTTGTGGAACTCATGCATACCGTGTAAAACCATGTCTCCACCCGCTCTCTGACTTTTAAAGTACATTTACTTTAGCCCTTGTTTCTAGAAGTGGAGATGAAGGACCAGGGTGTCTAGCTCGGTCCAACTGGGAGGGGATGGATCAACTTTAGGGCAAAGTTTACAAAGGAAGCAGCAGGCTTCCAGAGGGAACCAATTAATTCCAAAAACCAAGAATGTCCTAAAAGCCACACTGTAATAGGTTCTGTTGCTATGGCAAGTCTCTCAAAAAAATAAAAGAAAAGAAAAAAGGCTAGGGGACATTAAGAAGGCTTTGGTATCTTTAGAGCTTAGTTTCTGTCCCCTGCTTCCTGGGTCCAAACCCACTAACATCTGACTGTACCCCTAGTCGTGTTTCTACTGTAAGTCACAACTCAGCCCCACCTATTTGCTGTCCATTGGTCTCCACATGCTGACAGTGTCTCACTATTACCGTTCCCTGCTCCAGTAGCAGTAGTAGAGTTTATGGAGCCGTTCCCAGTCCTTCCTTGGAGGTCTTCACAGATTTCCCAAGAGAAGGAGAAAGCACCAATGGACAAATGGCAAAGCTCGCTGGGGAGGGCCTGCCAGGTCACTGGGCTCTGACCCCCATTGTTCGGCCCACAGGCTTCCCAGGGCTCTTCTCCAAGAGAGCCGGAAACAGGCGTACTGGGAGAGCCACACGCTGCAAAATGCTTCCATTCCTGCCCACACCAGCCCCGAGTGAGCCAAAGCCTTTCCAAAGAAGCAAAAGCTTGTATCAGAGTCACTTCTAAGAACCTCCTGGAGGGAAGTCAGCCTGGGACCTGGGGCAGGAAGCAAGCTCACTATACCCTGGGAAAAGAAACAGGAGTTTTCATCCACTCTCTGATGAGAAGTTCTGGTTTTTACTGTTTTTTTTTTTATGAATAGTAATTTTTAAATATATATTACAGAAGCAATCTTTGTGGGAACCAGTAAACAATAGAAATTAAAAAAATGGTAATTTTCCCCAAAGTTCACGGTCTTTGCAAGGACAGAACTTCTGCTAGTTTTGAGCCTTGTAAACAAAGCACCTTTGTAGCTATAACCTCTCTGCTGCTGGCCACAGCATAGAGGGAATAGCCAGGCCCCACAGCATCAGATAAAGAGACATCAACAGGGCTTGCCCATCTTCAGTCACAGACAAGTTTCTTAAAAATCAAAATAGGTCTGCTTTCTGTATCTGCTTTTCTTGAGGCATTTCTCAAGGCTTAGGACACGCTGTCCTGCCTGGTCTTAAGAGTACTATGTGGGCTGGTGAGATGGCTCAGCGGGTAAGAGCACCCGACTGCTCTTCCAAAGGTGCAGAGTTCAAATCCCAGCAACCACATGGTGGCTCACAACCATCCGTAACAAGATCTGATGCCCTCT
>NC_034593.1:126385792-126396241 GCF_900095145.1 Mus pahari | reverse complement strand
AAAAAAAAAAAAAAAAAGAGTACTATGTGAAACGGAAGCATTCCCTTCCATTTGTTCTTAAAAAGCATCCTTCAGTAACACTTCACAAGAGAAAGACACTTAAGCTGGTATTTTCCAGTGGGTTAACATGACAGTTTCAAGGGACTGCTGGCAATTGCTTTCTTATAAAAGCTATAATTGTTATCTAGGTCCAGTGTGTATTAAATGTCCATATGTACACACACACACACACACACACACACACACACACACACACACACACACACGCGCGCGCGCGCGCATACATACACACGCATACATACACACACACACCCAAGTGGCAGGGTCAAGGTCTGGGATCTGTGTCTTGTAATGTTCCCAAGGCATCTGTAACAAATAGAGGACAGTCCTTGAGACAAAGCACACCTACTTACATCTAGCAACTCCCAGGCTTAGCCCCTACAACCACCAATTTCCCCTCCCTTCCGGGACTGATGGTGTTTCTAAAATCATGTAGTCTCATCAACATCTTAGGGATTCACCAGTGCAAGTCCTCGAGCCCCATCCTGACCCACCTCCTTAGGGATTCTGGAACTGATGGGGGTTTCAGGGACATGGGATTGAACCCGAAGTTTCAGGCACACTGTACATGTGCTGTCCCCCTGGCCCAGGTCCTTTGTTTTAAGGAGACATTCCAGAGTGTTTTACAGTAGCTAACATCTGAGAAACAATTCAGAAAAGTAAGACGACATGATCCCATGTAAGGTAGAACCGAGTTTATTAATGACAGCTTTTATTACAATCACTCTCGAGTGTAAAAAATAAAGGGTGATTAAAATTTAAAACTCGCTTGGGCTTGTGTTTTGGCTTTCACTGGATGTGCCACGGGGTGGGGATCTTGCCTGATTCTGAATCAATTGGCCAGATGCAGTTCACTGGAGAATGAGGTAATAAAGAAGACAGAAGTGCCAATCTGAGAGCACGAGTGTCCACGTTGAAGGACATCACAAGCGACGGCTGTGGTATGGACGGGAGGGGGGAGAGGGTGAAGTCACGTGACCTCACATCCATGTATGGAATGACTATCTCTATCTAAAACAGACACCAATACACACATGCAGAGCCACGGACACCCAAACAGTGGAGATGAGACTTTGGAGGAGTGCCTGACCTCCCCGTGAACAGACTGCGCCCATCAGCCACCGCAACGCCCACGTGCTGCGGAAATGGAAAACTGGGCTGCATGACGCAGAATGCTGGCTGGCCAATGAGGAGCTGCTATCGCAGAGGCGGGGTTGGGGGGGTGGGGTCTTCCCAGCAACCCACGAACTAAAATCTGCTCCCGGTGAAAGCGACATCCAGGGGTTATCACGAGCTGGGGGGGAAATCTGGGGCTAAAGTCCACCCTCCCAGTGGGCACGAGGCAGGAGAAGAACCTGAAGGTGGCTGCCCACCTTGCGTCACAGAACCCTGGCTGGGCTTCGGTGCAGCCCCTCTAATATTTGTGCTTTGTAACCACCCCGAGGCCACCTCAGCGAGTACATGCACTATACTAGGCTTGGTTTTTTGTTTTTTGTTTTGTTTTTTTTAAATTTAATATATGACAAAACTAAAGATGCAAAAAGGGAGGAAAAAGAAAAGAAAAACCTCATGAAGTGTTCTTTGACTGTGTCAACCCTGCTTTGGAGCTGGGCTTTCTACCATTCAATGGGGAGGATGGGGAATGTACAGAAGCTGAATTGGATGCCGGGAGAGACAGAGAGCCTGCGGGGCATACAAAGACGCGGCTAGGACAAAACTCCACAACCACCCAAGGCTGGATACCTGTGACGGAAACACCAAGGAACACTCTCAAATGTCTCTCTGAAAAGAACATGGTGGATTTGGGGGGTCACGGTACATGCAGGTCACAAGTCTACAAAAACTTACTATTCAAGCCGAATAAGAAACCACGAGGACTGGTTCATAGTCTTTCTTTGCCTTTGGGAGAAAAAAAAAAAAAAAAAAAAAAAAAGAAAAAAACCAAAATAACGACCGATAAAAAAAAGAAATAAAACACTAAACATAGCCCAGAGTATTCCAGAATATCAGAAGAACCCAACTGGTTTGGTGCGGTGGGGTGAGGGAGTGTTTAATTAATGTCTCTCATTAACCTCATTTTCTCCTTGGATGTCATTGACAGAGCTCAGGCTGGGGCTGGCCACTCAGAGGAAAGAGCAGTCCTGTGGAAATGTGGATCTCAGCCTCTGCCACCCTAGCTTGCTGCAAACGCCCAGTTCTCTTAAGGGCAAACTCAGGATGAAGGGCATACGCTGTAACGTGATCCACTCCACCTCTCTCAGAATCGGAACACAGGGGGCAGCTGGTTTCTTCTCTGGAGGACAGGTGCAAACGGTTTGAGAGATTTCAAGACACGTGGTCCTGGCGGGTAAGGGCCCAAGTTTTAGCCAAGATGTGGACAGCACTGTATTCTCCATAAATTCAAGTACATGCCGTGCCCAACCTCCCCCTTTCCCGCTCTGGTAGCATCCATCCGTCCACCAATCCACGGCTACAGTAGAGATTCAACAATGCACATCGACTCAGCAAGTTGCACACTTGTTTTTTCTTTTTCCAAGTTCCGTGTGTGAGCAGCATTTCCCAGTTCTACCCCCACAGAAAGTTAAGTTCTTGGCAGCTCCATTAGGTGAGACTGCAGGCCTGTGACCAGGCCTCTGCAGCCCGCCATTGGGCGGCCGGCGCACAGAGGGTCAGTCAGCGAGGGGTGATCAGTCCAGTGTCTGACAGCAGTGGTCGCAGGGGTCTACCAGCTAGCCCTGACAGCTTCAATGTCACTCACCAAATTCTGTGCCAGGCATATCCCAAAAATCTAAAAAAAAAAAAAGGGAAAGAAAACCAAGTTAGACAGCAGAAATCAAATGCCATTGGCTTTTCCTTGGCCACTGGGTCCACCACCTCTGATTCTTAAATGGATATTCGGGGGATGGAGATGTAGCTCAGTCAGTGGAGTGTTTGCCTCACATACATAAAACCTTGGGTTCTGCCCCCCAGCGTCATAGAAAACCAGGCATGGTGGTGCACATCTATAATCCCGACTCTTGGGTAGGATGTCAGAAGCCATCCTTGGCTACATAGCAAGTTTGAGGCCAGCTTAGGATACATGAGACCCGTCTTTTAAAAAAAAAAAAAAAAAAGCTGGGAAAAAAGAGTGGAGAGAGAGAGAGAGAGAGAGAGAGAGAGAGAGAGAGAGAGAGAGAGAGAGAGAGAAAATCCAGAGTTTTAGCATGACTTTATATCTTCAATACTAAATACAGGAGCTGTTCACCTCCCTAAGCCAACCCTCCTTATAGCCTAGACAGCTCTTATCTCCCTTCTCCCTCTGTGGATCTGCCCAATCTGCACATTTCATAAAAATGCCTTCAGACAACATGTGGTGCCTGCGACTTCTTTATCATCTCTGGGTTTGTCCATCGCTGCGGTGACCGCTCAAATGTGAAAAGCCCACACAATCTCATGGGTGTGCACACTCAGTCTCCAGTGAGTGGAGCTGTTCTGGGAGGTTGTAGGACATTTGAGACTAGTGTTGCTAGGGACAGCTGTCAAAGGACTTACCTGTCTCCGAGCTGCTATGGCCTCTATGCCCTCCCCCACCACAGGCCCAGTCCTATGAACCGTGGGCCTGAACAAACCTCTCCTCCTTTCCTCTGCAAGGTATCAATCACGGTGCTATAAACCTTCATGACCCAACTAGGAATTTTCTTTATTTACGTGGCACAAAGAATTTTAGTGACCATTTTACACAAGATAAAGAGAGCTGAGGTAACCTCAACATACGTGCACGTGCTGCCTTCATGACCAGGGAAGTCACACGTGTCTGTGGGAATGTCAGGCTGAAGCCACGCTAGGCTCTTATCTAGCACAGGTGGGTCACAACCCGCTCCTTCTATGGATCTCACGGGCTCTGCCAGGTAATAGGCCTTAATAAAATCACACATGCAGGAACATTTGTGTTGGTGACCCTGTCTGGCTAGGGTCCCAGCTGATCCATTCAGCACCTGATGTACCTGTTCTGTTCTCCCTGCTGAAGTAGGTCTGTGACCTTCTGAGGGAAGGCTCCACCCACTTCACTGGGTCAGCAGCTTCCTCCCTTTCCCCATCAGGGAGGCCACAGTGCGGGGGTGGGGGGCAGAGCTCCAGGCTGACTAAGCAGGTGACTGTTCTGTCAGGGACTCAGGCTGTGCTGAGAAGTGGGCACCCTCGGGGCACTGTGAAAAAATGGTGAGTGGCTGATTCAGAGTTCTGACTCAGATGGAAGTGGGGGAGATGTGGCGCAGGACTCCAGCAGGGGACACAAGTGCTGGGTTCTATACCAAGGCAGCTGCAGAAAGTTAACTGTGGTGACTTGCTGACAAATACCCGGCTGGTCTATTTGTGCTGTCTGCTTGCTTCTGAGGCAGGGTCTTCCTGTACAGCCTAAGTTCTCCCGCCTCCCGGGGGCTGAGACTTCAGGCATGCGCAGCACAGCTAGCCCATGCCTGCCTTTTTGATGGCTGAGTACTGACCCTACCGTAAGGCCGTTCTACAGTCTTAAAAAAAATCCACGGACGGATTCTTCAGTGTCTCCAGTTCTTGCTGCTATGTGCACGTGTGTGCCAATGTTTTGGGAAATGTCACTTTTCATTCCTTTTGCATTCGTGGAAAAACTGTAAGGTCACACGGTAACTGTATATTATCTTCCAAAGAGCTGAGCCATTCCTGTCCCCCCACTCTAGACAGGTGTGGGTGATCCATCCTCCATCCTCGTGAACACCCACTGTCCTAGTGGGTGTGCATGTGCAGCTCTGACGAGTTCTCTGATGGCAAGTGATGCTGCATCTTTTCATGGACCATTTCTGTCCGTGCTGGAGAAATGTCTAAGTATTCTGCTCATTTTTTAAACCGGACCTTGATAGGTAGCCCAGGCTAGCCTTTTTTCTTGCTTCCTATAAGCCATATATATGTATTATATGTATACATACATACACACACACACACACACACACACACAGGTAACTCCTCAAAAATACTTTCTGCTATTGGGTAACCTCAATGGTACCATTTTCAGTGTGGAAGTTTTATATTTTGATGAAATGCCATTATCTCTGCTTCATCTGGTGTTGTTTTTTTTTTTTTTCCCCCCTCTGAAACTCTTTGTCCAAGACCAAAAAAAAAAAAAAAAAAAAAATCACCAATTTATATCACGTTTCCTTCTAGAATATCACAACTTGGCTATATATATATATATATGTATGTATGTGTGTGTGTGTGTGTGTGAGTACACTGTCACTGTCTTCAGACACACCTGAAGAGGTCGTCAGATTTCATTACAGATGGTTGTGAGCCACCATGTGGTTGCTGGGAATTGAACTCAGAAGAGCAGTCAGTGCTCTTAACCGCTGAGCCATCTCTCCAGCCCCAGCTTTGGCTTTTATAGACAGAGCTTTGTTCACTTATTCTACACCAAGACAGTGTCTGAGTGTGAAGGCCAAGCTGGCTGTGCACTCTAAGTGACAATCCTGCTATCCTGCTGCAACCTTTTTTAATGGCTTACATTACAGGCATACAGAATGCCACACTTAGATTTGGGTCTTTGATCTAGTTTCAGTTTATGTTTATATATGGTATGGGATAGGTGTCTAAACATCATTCTTTTCTAGACAGAAAATCAGTATTCCTGTGCCATTTGTCAAAGAACTTTTATGGTTTTTTTTTTGCTTTTTTAAATGTGTATAGGTGTTTTGCCTACAGGCATGACTGTGCACCACAGGCATAAAGTGTGGATGAGGGCCCGAAGAGGGCATCAGATCCCTTGGAACTACAGTCACAGACAGTTGTTAGCTGTCATGTAGGAGCTGGGAATTGAACCCTGGTCCTCTGGAAGAACAGCCAGTGCTCTGAACCACTGAGTTGGTTTTTGTTTTTGTTTTGTTTTGTTTTTTATCCTTGAAAGTTCTTTTTTCCTTCTCCACTGAATAGTTTCAATTCCCTTATCAAAACAAAGCTCACAAAAGTTCTCTCTATAATTCAATCCCATTTATCAAAATGGCTAACTTTACAACCTTACAAGACTGTCTTGAACCCTGTTACTTTGTAGTGTGCTTTGACTGGGAAACCAGAATTCTTCATCCTGCCATTCTCTTTCAGTGTGTTTGACTACTCCGGGCTCTTGTTTTTGCCTGTGAACTTAGGTCCAGCTAGTCGATGACTGAATGAGGAGGCTGGAACGGAGACAGAGACCATAGAATCTCTAGATCACCGTGCGTGGTGATGCCACTTGAGCGACACTGAGTTTATAATCTGTGACACTGCTTGACTTCCTATTTACTTAAGATCTCTTCAATTTCCTTCCACCGTGTACCCACCCGTGACCCTCCACATGAAGCATCTTATCAACAGGAAGAGTCAGCTCCGGAGGCCGTCCTCACCAGCACTTGGGTGAGCTGGTCCGGAGAGACAAAAGGTATCGCACGTACTTGTGCAACTCCACAGAGCTTGGCCTGGCTGCTGGGGTCCCCACTCTGAGCAGCCATGTCTGCCCCAAGTGTCACAACACAGTCCTTTTAGCCCCTTGTAACAATGGGACGCCAGAGGACAACCTGGGACCCATCAACCCCTCTGTGGTGAAAGGAGATAAGACTTCCTAAGGTCTTTCCAGATCTAGACTCAGACCTTCAATAAACACAAAGCCAATAGTTCCAGTCTGTTCCCAGGACCTCCAGTGTGTCCCAGAAGCTAAGGCACTAGGGAGACAAAGCAAAGATCTTGGACTGGCAAGGTCTTTCTGGGCACCACTGTCCGAGCTAGTACCGAGGGCCCACGTCTCACCTGTAGCAATGCAATGCCTATGAAAATACCAGCCACGATGGTTAAATTGTCCTGTAGCCACTTCTCAAACTGGGGCACGCAGCCTTTCGTGTAGATTACAATCTGTTGGTCAACTTCCTTCACAGGGGAAGAGAGCAGAATGTCACAGATACAGCTTTGCGCATGCGCAAACGCTCCTCCAAAAAAAAAAAAATCCGTACGTGCTAAGACACGGGACGGGTTTCACTTACTGGTTTCTGCCTGGCATCATAGCCACACTGAGTGTTGATGACATCTTCCTGGGGAAGAAAGGAAGAGAAAACTGAAATTCATTCTTGTTCAGCAGAAAGCCCAGCTAAGAGTGGATGGGTACTAGAGCACAGTATTAAACATTATTATTAATATTATTTAACAAATATTATTATTAAATGCCATGCATTTATAAGAGCAGCTTCAAAAGAATATAGTAAAACATTCCCCGTCAGCAAGCCCATTATACTGGTGTGTGTGTAGGCATGCGCATGTGTGTATGTGTGCATGTATGACACCCACGTGAACTCAGATTCAAAACACTGCCAACCTCAGGAAGCTCCAAGGGTTTGGGGAACCGGAAACACAGACAAAAATCAAGCTTAAATGGCAAAACGACTGACCATTTTTGTGCTCTTCGGCAATTTCTACTTTTTAAAACAGCACTAGAGGTTAGATCTAGGGCCTCGTGCTTGGCAAATAAGAGCATGTGCCTTTTAATCTATAAAATTCTGTCACTTAAAGTGGTTTTTGTTTTGTTTTGTTTTTAAATAAAGCTATATTACTAATTACAAAGCAAAACACTGCCTGCCCATGTGTCAAACGGACAGCCTGACCTATCTATCTAGAATCTGCTTCCTCCCCTCTGGGCGTCAGAGTTCATGGCATAAGACAGACCGGCTGGAGGATCTGTTGCCTAGTGACTCCTGGAGGGTCTTCTTGTCTTCACCATGGACAGTTGATGTAGGACCCAGAGAGAAAACAGGCAGCGTGCTGGCCGGTACATGCCCAGGCTGCTTGACTGGGTACCATGGCATCCAGGCTGGACATCCTGCTGCCACTTGACCCGCCTCAGAGGAGGAAGGCAAGCTGGCTAGAAAGGAGTCATGGGCAGGGTGACACAGTTCTCAGTGATGCTCAGCCCAGGCTCCTGTGCCCTCCAGAAGAGCAGCCTGCAAAGTCAGCAGCTCAACACCCTAAAACCCAAGTCTCGCGAGAGAGCCCCGTAGCCCCCAACCTTGCAGAGCCTGCGGGACTCGCCTGCACCCACTGCGCTCCACCGTGGGCAAGGCTTGTCCGGGAAGGGCAGTAGCCACTCCCCACACGGGGCACACCACCACTCAGTTCTGGCTTTCCACTTACAATACAGACGGTTCATATTTTCATTCTATGAGCCATTCACACGCTGTGAAGGGCAGGAAAGAGGAGTACCTTGTGGACGGAGTCCATGCTTTCTTTCTAGAGTAAAACCGCAAACAAATGGCAGCCGCTGCAGCCACCCTCCGGGCCACTGTGGCTCCTCAAGCAATGTTCCCTCCTTGTCCTGCCTTCTTTACTCCTGAGAGTCCCTTCCCAGAAGCCAGAGGAGAAGAAAAAACGTACTAAACCCAAGCTACTCAGAGAGGTGGCTCATACATTATAAGGAGGGACAAGAGACACAGTCACCGGGCTCTGTCCCTGTCAGCACTATTTGGGAGAAGTAATTTGTACTCCATAAGCCCTGGTGGGTTTTATTTCCTTCTCCAGAAAGGGAGTTCCCTTTCTGACCTCCCATGAGTCAACACACAGGGCTCAGAATAGGAGACAACAACAACTGGCTGAATTAATTCCCACCATCCTGTACCGACTGGAAACACCGGAGCGCATCATTCTCCTCTAAGACCTACAGTCAGGCCTGAGCTTGTGAGAAGAGAGTTTTGAGACAGAGATGGCTCTGCCGTCACACCTGCGAGTGCGGGGCACACGGCGGCCAGCAGTGAGCTGTCGCTCTTACCGCAGGGTCTTTAGTGCAGCAGGAGAATGGCACACCGCATCGCTCTCGGCTTGCATTGGAATCTGTGCAATTGAAGTAAATATTTAGGTTCCAATCATCAGCTCCAAAAGCCCCACAGCACTGCCACTAGAGCAAACAGGAGAGAGTTAGAAAGGACATTTCGGGTGGAGGTGACCAGCCACCTGCACCCCAACCCCATGACATCCATCCCCTGCCAGGTCCGGGACCTCAACATTTATTTTTAAATTAAAATTAACCTAAATGGGCCCTGTAAAGCCTTCCAAAGTAATGTAGGCTGAAGATTCCTAGAGATGGTTTGGCATGGGACATTGTACAGCAGGGCTCCGTCACATTCTAGGATAAACCAGAACATTCTAGAAGGAAAAACAAGACACTAGCAACAATGGTAACATATAACGAGGAAACTCTGGTTGTGTTTAAGTTTTGATCTTATTTTAATGGTTCTTAAACAGTTTCACTGAATTTCAGTGGCATCAGGTAAATAGTAGACGCTTTGATGAGTTCTGATATGTGGGTAACACTACCGGTAGGACAGTAGCCACTTCACAGGACAGTGAATGTCAGGGCTGATGCCCATTGGTACAGTGGTCAAATATGGATGAGGCAGACCCACCTCTCTATAATCCTAGAGGCCTAACATTCATTATATTCGTCTCTACGCTAAATTTTTTAAAAAGAACTTATTTTTATGCTCAATTCAGTTCTTTTTAAAAGATTTTTTAAAAAAAGATTTATTTATTTTAGGTATGTGAGTACAATGTAGCTATCTTCAGACACACCAGAAGAGGGCATCGGATCCCATTACAGATGATTGTGAGCCACCAGGTAACCACAGGAATTGAACTCAGGACCTCTGGAAGAGTAGTCAGTGCTCTTAACCACTGAGCCATCTCTCCAACCCATAGTTCAGTTCTTAAATTCAGTTCAATTCAAATCTTAAATGGGGACTGATTATGGCCTCCTCCTGTACTAGATTATCTTGGCTTCTTAAGTTAAATAAAACCAATTCGTGGCCATTTTAAGGTTTTCAGGACTAACAGCTACATCATAATATTTTTAACTCCAGAACAGAAGACCAGAATCACATGAAAGAGCAGTGCAGCTAAGTAGAGCAGGCAGCTCTTAGGGAGGCATGCAAACACAGGTTCTGCAGGCTCAGCTGCTCCTCTGGGCTGGGCTGGACACCACAGGTTTCCTGTAAAGCCTCGTTGGCTCTGTCATGCCAGCTTGAAAGGGAGAATATCCAGGAAGCAGAGAGCTTGCATCCATTACGGCCTAACAGCACAGGGAAATCGCCTGAGCAGGTGAGACAGGGCTCGATTTCACACCGCCTGAGGATGCTTTGCTCTAGACAGAAGCCACTGAGTGAAACTAAGACTGCATCTGTAGGACCCCCTCGTGAGGGAACTCCCTCGGGTCCGCAGGTCACAGGAATGAGGGAGTCCCTCAGAAACAGAGAAGCCGACTTGTAGTAAACACACGAGGTACTTTAATGGCAGAGCTCTGGGTGGACTCGTATCTCACGCAGGAGACAGAGGAGTCGACCCAGACCCTCAGAAGTAAGGGGTTTTTATAGGGTTAGG
>NC_034593.1:126318606-126385202 GCF_900095145.1 Mus pahari | reverse complement strand
CACATTCCTAATGATCTAGGGAACAGGTTTTGGGGAAGTGTTAAAATTGGAGCTCCACACATCCAGTGCTGCGCACCTGAGAAGAATGGCCTACTCAACACCCACTCAGTGCTGGCGCAGCATGGCCGTCTTGACTGAAGGTAAATGTGATCCCAGCGTAACCTATCCAACTCAGAGCTAGACCTTGGTCCACTGAGCCTCTGTGTGGTCTGCCATCTTGCTCTAAATATTAAAGCCATGGACACCACGAAACTAGGTTGCGTGGCTTACTCATTGTTTTCCAGGGCAGGTGTGTGAGGACCTGCTAATCTGTAGACCGGTGATATCTTGGGCCTAAGATGAGACCATGTGTACCACGAGACTGTCCCAGTATCCGTATGTACTAGACAGTAGCTCAGTTTTATTCTCCTTTTACTCTTGGGAAAAGAGTTCAAGTTTCTGTTAGTCCATGGTCAATGAGGCAGTGTCTGTTGGCTCCTCGAGCATTCTGAGTGACATGACAGCTGCCTCTTTACAGTATGGGAACAGTCAGTCACACAGTCACGTTCAGACACCCGTGTGGCAGGCGGGGTCTGCTTATCTTCCACTTTTTAGAAGGCAGCAGGCTTTACAAGTCTCTGAACTTTTGGTTTGGACTACATGCATGTGGTATCTGGATGGGCACATCTGAGGAGCTTTCCAAATACCCTGCTAATTATGTTATCAAGAGCATGGGGGAAGGGGCAAGGAAAACTCCCATTTAATCAAATAAAACCCTAAACATATATCAAAGCAATTTTCTTCGAGTCGTATCTTCCTCTAATTTAACACAAGTTGGAACAAGTGAACTCGGAATGTGTCTCCTTGAGATGAAACAGGAGTAGTGGAACATGGGAAAGGAAACAGACCAACAAGCAGACTGGCAGAAACTGGGCAGAAAAGCAGTTGGCCGTCTCCAGCTGGCAAAGGCACACAAGGCATTATGGGAGAAGATGCGCCCGCTTGGCACTTACGTATTCCTGGGTGAAGTCTATGAGGTTCTGTAGATCAATGTCATCTCTGTAGGCTCTGATGTTGTTGTTAATAAAGAAATACAGCTGGTCTTTGATCCAGTCTTTGAAAACAAATGCCAACACCCCAGCAGTGAGTTCCAGGAAGAAAATAATCCCCAGGAACACAGAAAACTAAGACAAAAAGAGACACACAACAGGGAACGGGTTACAAGGCCTTAGATCACAGGGAGAGAGAGAGGCTTCTCTCTGAGGGGACTGTAATTACATTCAGTTGCTATACATCTCCAAACTGGGGCCTTCTGATTCTTAAGGTTTGTTAATGGAATATTACACTCCAAGAAAGGACTTTTAAAAAAATTAAAGATCACTTCATAATCACATTTTGGAGTCTCTGGTGTTCCATTTGATAATTAACCAACAAAGCCCAAATCAAACATTGAGTAATAGGAATTTCTCATTAGATCCACATTAAGGCCTAATGAATTGCTCATGATTAATGCACTGCCAGACGTGTGAACAGTGTTCTGCCTGACCTCCAGGAAGCCTCTTTCCTAACTTGAAAGGTAGATTATCTCGGGTTTTATAATCACCTGTCCCTTGCAACCATGCTTGACTCCGCACACACTACATTATCGCACACACTACATTATCGTTTACATTATCGTGTTGGAGTCACTGTTTTAACACCTCCCTCCACCTCCTGAGCCCTGTGAAATAGATCTGCTCATCTTAAAGAGGTCAGCGGGGGAAGTGGGAGGGGCTGTGACTGAGGCAAGAAAACCATTTCCAATCATGGAAATGAAACTATGGGCTCTCTCTTTCCTCCTGCCTGGAAAACGCCAAAGCCAGGAAACACTTTAAATAACACCACAGTGCAATCAAAAGGGACTTCTGGCTAAGGCAGATAACAAGGTATACAGCTAGAGAGCAGGAGGCCCTGGTGTAACCACTCAGAACCCTGGGGAAACTTCCCTTCCACCCAGACACTTCAAAGAGGCTCATTTTAGTCATCCTGGCTGCCGGCTCCACCCACCGCCATTTCCACACTTCCTTCCTCCCACATCTTTACCCTCTGCAAAGCGTTTTGTGATCTTGAGGTGCAAAAATGGGGGGTCATGGTGGGTGGACAGTGGGGTGTGGCCATTCACATGGCACTGAGTGATGGGTGTGTCTTTGTGGGGGAGTGAGGGAAGAGAGCCAGAAGGACCAAACCAGTGCCTGACAGTCTAGGATGCTGATGCATAAAATGTAAAGTTCTTATTTACCGGCAGTACCAATAATTTGCACCTGGAAATAAAACGTTAAGTTCTTAATTATGAGTGGTACCAATAATTTCAAATTACGTTTTTCTTAGAAAAGAGCATACTAGCATTTGTGCTCCCTGCAACCCCCTTACCTGTACTGGGTACCACCCCAAACATGGACGCGTACGGTCCTCACACCACAGAAAGAATAGACCCTGGGTGGGAGGGCGGGCGGGCATGCATGTACGTGAAACAGCTGGGCGGTCACACAGAGACTGGAGATTTCTGCTCTCACCTCCACAAAGGATAGAGACGATCACTTCCTAGTTGCCCTGGGAAATTCTCTCAAGTTACGTGATATACATCTCAAATATTGAGTCCAAACTCAATATCAAATATTTGGCAGAGGCCTACATGCCCAGCTCTGTGAACTAACACCCCCATTTACAAAGGTGCAGAAAGTGACCGAAGCTTTGTTCAGTGGTATCGGCCAGCTAGGAAATGCCACTTCTGTTTCACAGTCCTGCCTCTTGGATTTCCCCCAGAAACTCCCCTTGTCTTAGGACAATCTGATCTTTGAGGTTGTTTGGAGGCATGGTGACATTGTTTCCTCCTTACCTCACAGCCCCCATTCAGAGAGACTTCTAGGCCAGGTTCTATTGTTAGTTCTAAATAAAGAAAGGGCATTTAAATAGTCTCCAAGATAGAAAGCTAAGAACATGACTCTTTTCAAACCTGAGACGTTAGGAAGGGCATTACTATAATAAGTAAAACCATGTTCAAGGAAACCATATTAAAGGGAGCTTGGGTTTGGAAGCATGGAGGTTTCAAACTGTTAGGTCACGAGGCAGATAACAGGTCACAGCAAAGCTGGGTGAAACCAAGTCGAAATGCCTCATAAGACCAAGACCGGCAGGTCAGGATCAAAGATAAATATCCTTCCGAGGAACTCTGTCCTTCTTTTGACTCAGTGAAGAGAGGGGAGAAAAGAAGGGACAGACCACACAAGCTTGTGTAAACAGGGGCCAATCTGCAAGATAAAGGCAGCTCTACCCATGGGAAACTAGCCACTCCCATGCACAGGAAAAGGGTGCTAGCTCCTCACTAGACTATATCTGAGAGCAATGATGCCCCCACCCCCCCCACCCCAGTCTTCCATATAGGTGTGAGCCATATGAAAAGATTTAGGATTACAACCTCCAAGACTCTCAGGGAGCCAGACCAGGGCCAATTCGAAATGGGTTACCCTAGAACAGACGGAGTCTCTCCTTAGAGATGCTCATGAAAAAACACCAGAGAACATTCTAGAAGACGCGGTGGGGTTGGAGAATCACACATCGTGTGGCTGTTCAGACTCATTCTAGGACGGGCTCTGGTGCGATTGGCTCTAATAAGAGGCACAGTCAACAAAGTTGTTCTCTAGAAGTTTCCCTGTCCTCCCCCATCATGGGAAGGTGGGTCCTTCTGATCCTTTCTCTGTTCTTAGAGAGGAGAGTGAATACTTTTCCTACAGAAATCACTAAAATGCCAACCTCCACACACAATGAGGCCAAACTCAGTTCATACCAAGTATCTGGCAGAAACTGACAGGCTCGGGGCTCTGTGAGCCAAGTCCTCTCTTTCCAAAGATACAGAAAGCAACCTGAAGTTACATTTGATGACATCAGCCATCACGGAAGCTGTATTTGTATTTCACAGTGGCCACTCTTCTGATTTTAAATACAGACACACAGATACGTGGCTCATGCCGCTGTTCTGTTGGGAAGGAGCCCCCAAGGGAAGGCTTTCGATGCCCATTCTCTACTTTGCCCTGAATATTTCCTACTCCTGCTAAAGTCCCCCCTCTACAAATACAGCTGGCCAAACTAAGAAGGACTTTCACCTTTATTGTATCACCATGTTTATTCAAACTCTGCAGGCTGCACAGGCTATAGAAGCTGGGCTAGTGCCTTGTTTCCCTGGGCTTCCTATTTACAATAATCACCACCAACACACCAACACATGCACATTCAACAACCCCCAGTCCTCCCCCACACACATACATCTCATTCCTTTTTAAAAATACTTTAGGGACTGAAGTCAAGTGTGTTGCATATATGTACAAAGTCTCCATGCATGGCAAGACTGGGTGGTATATGTACAGTGCCTAGGAGGCCTGTCTAGAGCAAGGGAAGAGTGGGCGGGACTGAAGAACGCTCTTGAAATGAAAGTGGTCTAGGCTGTATTTTTCGCCCAGGTCTTTGGTACTTTCCTGCCTGCAGCTAAGACTGTCATCTTGGTGTAAAACCAGAGTCTGGATCTCAAGCTCAGAGCAGAGTCTGCAATACTTACAAACTTGAGAAGGAAGGTGTTTTCCCGAAGTGCTCCGATGCACCCTGCGAAACCCAGAATGAACATCACTCCTCCCACCACAAGGAAAAGCCACACTGGGTCAAAGCCACCGAGGTCGGTGATGGACGAGATGTTGGAGAGGACACCCTGGAGATGAAAAACAAAAATAAAAACAAAACTCAGGACACCGGGCCAAGCTGCCAGCAAGTGCCACTCTCTCCCACAGGAGTCATCTGGCCATCTTCAGCAGTTATCTGGTCATCTGGGACGACTGTAGTCAAGAGACCAGGTAAGTGAAGGGAAGGGGGGAAAGGAACAGGAAAAGGGGAGTAGGAAGAGAAAGACTGAAGAACTGGGAGGGAGGGAGGGAGGGAGGGAGGGAAGCAGGGAGGGAGAGAGGAAGGGAGGGAGAGAGGAAGGGAAGGAGAGAGAGAAGGAGGGAGAGAGAAAGAAAGGGAGGGAGAGAGAAAGAGAAGGAGGGAGAAAGAGAGGGAAGGAGGGAAGGAAGGAGGAAGGGAAATGGATTTCTTTGCAGGATCAACCATGCTTGTATTTTTGGTAAAATGATAAATAGCCAACCAACACTAATAAAAACACACTGTCATCAGACTCTAGGTGGAGCAAATATAGATGGTATCTTTGCTTCAGTGCCCTCAAATACATACTGTTTTGAGTAAAAAGGAGGTGTCACAACACATACACCACCTTGGACAGAAAGAAGGCATTTTTAAGTCCCCCAGGATCACTGGCAAGCAAGCCTTTGGCATGTTTCCAGAAATATGGTGGGGTGGGGGGAGCGAGGAGCTTGAGAATGAACTTTGCAGGCTTGTCTGCAAGCTCTCCCAGCCTCCACCCTTGAGCCTCACCAGCAGCCCCGTCAGGTTCAGGTCCCAAGGGTCCTACAGGTCTGCTCAGGGGCTCAGCACTGGAGACATTCGCTACACTTCAGGGGCTGAGATTAAAAACAAGCAAGTCGCTCCTACTTTCAATTCCTTTATTCTTCCACTACATCAGGAGTCCAAAGTGATTTTATTTCTCCACAAGCAATACCCGTTTAAAAGAACTCCTTTCTGAAGTGTGAGAACATGTCAACGTCTGCCAGGAATTATGATTCTGCTTCTCTAAAATGTAAAGGGCGCCCTTGGATTTGGTCTTTGGAGGCCAGAGACAGTGGGAATTGAGAACCTGAGTCCCAGAATCATCACTATTTGATTTTCCTATTATATATATTTTTTGAAACATCAAATCAAATCAGTTAATTGAAGTATGGTTTGCCATCCAATCTAAAAAAGATAGTGAATGTCTTCTTATACAGCACCGCCACCGACCTGGCACAGGGCTGACACATCTGATTTTGTCTGAGGAAAATCGAAGTTGGAGCAGTTTGGTGACGGGCTGAAGGTCATGGGTTATTTTAGAACTGGAGCAGATGTCTATCTCAGCACTCCCTGATCAAGCAGGCCACGCAGCTGCCACCGTGTGCTTCCCAGGCAGTGCCAATCATACCGGAGTGTAGGAGTTTTAACTTTCATTGGAGAGTTGTTGAAACAGTTGGGGAAACAGCATTTTATAGCTTTTGAGTTGTCTCTTTTTTAAGAGTGTCAACTTAAAAACAACAAAATGTGTTTGACAAAAAAAAAAAAAAAAAAAAAAAAAAAAAAGAGAGAGAGAGAGAGAGAGAGAGAGAGAGAGAAAAAAAAAAAGAAAGCTACAATACTAAAGTATAACATTTTAACTTAGAAATGACAGAGGCCTTAATTAAAGCCAGAGAGAAAGGCTGGGCAGTTTCCTGGCCCCAGGATGCCCTGCACCCCGCAGGGGAAGGCAGGCACGGACCAGGGCTAGGCCCAGTTTTGTGTTTAAGCTTACAACTTGGACATTTATTTACCCAGGGTGGAGAAACTGGACAGAAAACACAGAAACAACCAAACAAATCTGCACTTACATAAACGACGCTGCCAGAGAAATCAGATAGAATGTAGCCCGTGGTTATCAAGGCTCAGCCTGGAAGGAGGGCAGCCCCTGGGCTTGCCACAGGTGTGAAGTCATCACACCTTGTTCTGGCGGTGGCCAAGCAGGCTCTGAGTGCACATGATGCAATTTGAAAAGTTCAGTATTGGAGAAGTATTGATTTGCTTGGTATGAAAGACAAAGAGGTGGAGGTGGAGGGGAAAGGCAAACATGTTTCTTTTCCCTCACAATTTTTAAGTAAATATTTTAAATAGATGTATCAGAGTTGCACGTGGTACTGTGGAGGTACAATGCCGCATTTCGGTCGGTGGCTACATGCAGTGTGTGATGATCGGATTCAAGTAATTAGCACAACATCAACCTTGGCTATTTATCGTTCCTTTTCAGCAGTTTTAAATGTATTAAGCGTTTACAGTGTCTCTCTGTGTGCATATGTGCATTATGTGTGTATATATGTGCAGTGCTGTGTGTGTGTAAACCAGAGGATGTTTGTTATTCTTCAGGCACCATTCTCTTGATTTAGTTTTTAATTTTTATTTATCTTTCTGAGACAAGGTTCCCTCACTGGAGCTTGGGGCCAGATGATTCGCCTGGCTTGCCTGGGCCAAAGGCCCCAGGGTTCTGTTTGTCTCCAGCTCTCCAGCTCTGGATTACACACAGAAGGCACAAGGAGCTCCTTACATGAATGCCAAGGGTGTAACGTTGAGGTCTGCGTGCTTGTCCACAAGCACCTTACTCACTGAGCTACCTCCCAGCACTATTAGATTCTTAAATTGTATTTGGTTACATTATAACGACATAATGTACTTTGAACTAGAATTCCACCTCCAACTCCCAATCCTGCTAACCCCTTCTTCCTGGCTCTCCCCCATCCCTCTAGTCCACTCAGTTTCCCTAGACAGTTTGACCTTCACTTTCACATCATCTGTACACGCATGACTTTATGTATATACAATGTCTAATACCCATAAGCGAGAGAAAACATTGGAATTCGTCATTCCGAGGCTGAACTCATTTGCCTAGCTGGATGATCTCCATCACTCATTTCCTGCAAATGACAATTTCATCATTCTTCATGGACGAAAGCAATCCATTGTGTGTACGTACTGCATTCTCTTTATCCATTTCTATACTGGTGAACTTGGCTCCATGCCTTAGTTATGGAGAACAGTGCTGTAGCAAACACTGCGGTGCAAGTGTCCTTGTCCTGTGTGGATTGGACAGGTAGCCAGCTAAGGCATATGGCGGTCTCGTTTTTCTGTCTTTTGAGGACACTCCACACTGAGTTTCTGTGGCCTGATTAGTTCACACCCCACTAGCACGGCATATGGGTTCTCGTACGTTCCCATGCAGACCGCTGTCTGGTATCGTTGCAATGACTG
This sequence comes from Mus pahari, assembly GCF_900095145.1. NCBI lineage: Eukaryota > Metazoa > Chordata > Mammalia > Rodentia > Muridae > Mus > Mus pahari. The sequence continues at coordinate 126,377,282 of NC_034593.1, read as the reverse complement.
CTACTCCGTCTCTCATAGGACAGTTCTCTGATGGCCAGTTGAACAATTTTTCACGTTTATTGGCCATTTGCATTTCCTCTTTTCGTAACTGTCGGTCCACCAGCCCATTTATTGTTTGGTCCACTTGGCATTAAAGATTTATTATTATAGAAAAGTACACTGTAGCTGTCTTCAGACACACCAGAAGAGGGTATCAGATCCCATTACAAATGGTTGTGAGCCGCCATGTGGTTGCTGGGATTTGAACTCAGGACCTTCAGAAGAGCAGTCAGTGCTCTTACCCACTGAGCCATCACGCCAGCCCCACTTGGCCTTTTCTATTTCTTTGTATATTCTAGAGCTTAGTCCTCTGTGGGGCGGCAAAGATTCTCTCCCATGTTGCTGTGTCTTCACTCTGCTGTTTCCTTGGCTGTGCAGAAGTTTGGTCATTTCATGAAATCCTATCTGTCAACTGCTTTCTGAGTCCTTACTGCTTCCTGAGTATTGGCGGATGTCAATATCATATATATATATATATATATATATATATATATATATATATATATATATATATATATCAGTGATATTTTACTTTACATGTATGTATACACACACCAGTACACAGGCACCTGACGAGGCCAGAAGAGGATTCAGAGCCCTTGGAGCTGGAGTTCCATGTGAGCTGCCAGATGTGTGTGCTGGGAACCAAACTCCAGTCCTGTAGAAGACCAGCAAGCACTCTCAACCACTACACGGCCTCTTCCACCCCATGCCAATGTCTGGAAATGGTTTCCTCCCCATTGGTTTCTGAGTTTTCAGGGCTTATGCTAAGGTCTTGGATCCATTTGGCATGGATTTTTGTGCACAGCAAGAGATAAGGATCTAGCTTCGATCTTCCACCACTTGTTAGAAAGACTCTCTTCCCCACTGTATAGTACTAAAATCTTGTCAAACATGCTGGCAGCTGTAACTGCATGACTCTGCTCCCAGCTCCTCTATACTGTCTGACTGATCTAGGTGTCTGTTTCTGTGTAGTACCATGCTGTTTTGTTACTACCGCCCTGTCGTCCCTAAAATAGGCTATGAATCAACTTGAAGTTCTTTCTTCCTGAAGATTCTATTGTCTATCTGAGATCTTTTGTGCTTCCAGATGACTTTTAATTTTTTTCTTCTATTTCTGCGAAAAAATAGTGTTGGGATTTTGACAAGTATTGAACTGAATTTTTGCGATTGCCTCTGGTAGCGTGTTCGAAATATTAATGTTTCCATGAGCATGGGAGGCCTCTCCATCTTTCTTTGGTGTGTTAAAGTTCTCAGGGTAGAGGTCTTTCACCGCCTTGGTTATGTTTATTCTTGGTACTTGTTTGGGTGACTGTCAATGAGTCTGTTTCCCTGTCTACCCTCTCAGTACATTTGCCATGGTAAAGAGGAAGGCAGTTGATGTTGTATGTGAATTTTGTATCCTTTTACTTTGATGGAAGTGTTCATCGGCTTCTGGCGGAGTTTTCAGAGCCTCTCGTGTGTAGATCGGATCAGCTGTAAATAAGGAAACCAATTTCCTGTGTGTATTTCCCTATCTTAACTTATTGCTCTAGCTAAGACCTTCAAGTACTATATTTAACAGAGTGAGAAGTGTGTGTGTTGGGGGTCCGTGTGGGGACGGAGTCTGTGGAGATAGCTCAGTGAACAAGAGCTCACTCTGCAAGTGGAAGGGTCCGGAGCTCTCTGGCAGGCACATAAAAGCCAGGTGTGTGACTTAACTCCAAGATGGGAGTGGGGCAGTGGGAACAGATAGATCCCGGGGCTTGGTGGCCAGACTGACTACAAAGATAAGCTGCCTGTTTCGTCGGGTACCCTCTCTTGAAAACTAAGGGAAAATAGAGAAAGGCAACTTGAAGCTCTGTTCTCAGCATACGCATACCACATATGTGTGTGTGCACACTCTGTTCTCTGCATACATATACCGAACACGTGTGTGTGTGTGTGTGTGTGTGTGTGTGTGTGTGTGTGTGTGTGCGTGCACTCCCAAACCGCAGGGTAGAGAGGGCAGTCGCTCCCGGTTTGTTCCCGATTTCAGTGGAAACGATTCAGCGTTTTTCCATTTAGGATAATGCTAGTCATAGGTTTCTCACATACAGCCTTCACTGTTGAGCTACGTTCCTTCTATTGAGTTCCTTACGGACTTTATTTGGATTTATTTTCATTATTTTAAATCATGTGTGTGTGTGTGTGTGTGTACAAGTGCGTGTGGGTGCTCACAGAGGCCACTCATGTCAGATTCCTCCAGAACTGGAGTTAGAGATGGCAAGCCTGATATGGGTATTAGGAACTGACCTGTCTTCTTCAAGAGCTGTACATGCTCTAAATTGTTGAGCCATCTTTCCGGACTCCTCGAGAGCTTTTATCGTAAAGGGATGGGGGGCTTTGTCAATTTGTATCTACTGTGATGATCATGTGATTCCCACCCTTGAGGCCATGCATGTGATGATAGCATTTATTGATTTATGTATGGTGAAGCACCTTCGCACCTCTCAAATGAAGCCAACCTGATTATGGTTGATGACGGCCTTTTTGATGTGCTCTTAATTAGGTTTATAAGTACTTCCTTGAGAATGTGTTCATCAGGGAGATTAGTCTATGCTTTAGTCTTTCTCCTCTCTCTCTCTTTTCTTTTTCTTTTTGTTTCTGTACTTTTATGAGGTTTTGGTACCCGAGAAATGGGACTTCATGAAATAACAGTATTCCCTCCTCCTCTGTGTTATGGAATAATTTGGAATAGTGTGCTTATTTAAAGGTTTGGTAGAATGGAATGAACTCATCTGGACCTGGCCTTTATTTTACTTTATTCAGATTTGTTTTCTATTATTATTATTATTATTATTATTATTATTATTATTCAGAGTTGTTTATTATTATTATTGTCATTGTTTGACTAATTAAAAAATAGATCTAAGTTATTTATCTAAACTTAGTTTAGTTTTGGAAGGTCATATGAGTCTAGAAATTCATTTCTAGAAAATCAGTAAGGCCCAGTTTTAGGGCTGGGCCTTACTGATTTTCTGACTTTCATTGATGTCTTTTACAATGCCTCACTTTTCATCTTTAATTTTATTAATTTGCATGGACTTCCTTTCAGTTAGTTTGGCTAAGAGTGTGTGAACCTTGTTTATTTTTCCAACGCTCTGGTTCACTGATCTTTGTCATGTGAGTATTTCATGACATTCATTTCTGCCCTGATCCTGATTCTTTGTTCCCATCTACTGGTTTTATGTTTGGCTTGCTCTTGTTTACCAAGTTTACTGACATGCATCCTTAGCTGGTTTCTTCTTTTAAAGTAACTTTGAAATGTTTCTGATGTGTACGGGTGTTCTGTTTGAATGCTTGTCTGTGCCCTACATTTGTGCCACAGAGGCCAGAAGAGGCATCAGATCTCTCTGGACATGGAATTACAGTTGCAATGTACAGTTACAGTCCGCCCTGAGGGTGCTGGGAATTAAACCCAGGTCCTCTGGAAGAGCAGCCAGTGCTCTTCGCTTAGCTGCTGAGCCGTCTCTCCACCCCAAGCTCTAATTTCTAAGCGCACATACTTGTAGCTATGAACTAACCGCTTAGGGCTGCTTTCATCCAGGAATGTGTCCTTCTGTGTCCTCAGCTCTGCCCTTGTTCCTCTTGCTGTTCATCTCGAGGTTTACTCCACTGTCTGCAGTGTACACTGGTTCCTTGAGCTTCGGAGAAGAATATGTACTCTACAGGGTTTAGGTGAACCGTTCCACAGATGTCTCTTAGGTCCATCTGACCTGTGCCGTTTAACTTAGATGTTTCTGAGTTTTGTTGGACTGCCTATTGGCGAGAGTGGGGCGCTGACATTACTATTACTGGGTTGGGGTTAATCTGCCTCTTTGAATCCACCAGTGTTTATTTTATAAAATTAGATACACACATGCCTGGTACACACATGTTTCAAATTGTGATTTTCTTTTAATCAGTACTAAGTAACTTTCTTTATCTCTTCCATCTAAGTGGTTTAAAGTCTATCTTGTCAGATATTTCTGATATACCCTGATTTCTTTCCAGTTCCACAGGGTTGAAAAACCTTTCATCTTCAGGTTTTTGTCTCTAATGGTAAAGTGTGTTTCTTGGGACAACAAACAGATACGTGCGTGTGTGTGTGTGTGTGTGTGTGTGTGTGTGTGTCACACGTGTGTATAAGTCTGCAACTGTGATTGTGGACTAGAGTGCTGAACTTCAATCATGATCCATCTTAGCTTTTGAGAACTGCCTCTCACTGAATGTGGGGCTCATACATTCAGCTAGGCTGGCTGGCCAACAAGCCCTAAGGTTATGTCATCTCTGCCTCCTTAGTGTTAAGTACAGGAGTATGCTGCTACACCAAGTTTTTCTATGCGATTTCTGGAACCATGAGGTGCTGCTTTAGCTAGGTACTAAGTTTGCAGTCTCTACTGCCTACTTCCAAGTAGAAATCTCACCTGGTTTGACAGGTATACAATTACTGTCTTTTTAAATTTTCTTTTAAAATTCAGGTTTATTTATTATGTACACGAGTGTTTTGGCTACATGTATGGGTAGCACATGCATGCCTCGTGCCCATGGAGGTCAGAAGACAGTGTCAGAGCCCTGGAACTAGAGTCACAAGTGGTCATGAGCTGCAGTGTTGGTGCTAGGAACTGAACAGAGGACCTCTGGAAGACCAACAAGTGCTCTCAACCACTGAGCCATCTCTCCAGCTACTACTACTACTACTACCTTCTACTACACACACACACACACACACACACACACACACACACACACACACGTTTTCCTTAGTAGTATAATGTGAGGAGGGCTGAAGAGATGGCTCAGTGGTTAGCACTTGCTGTTCTTGTAGAGAACCCAGCACCTACACTCTGAAATCATCCATAACTCTACTTCCGGGGAATCCAATGTCTTCTTCTGACTTCTAAGGACACCATGCATCATGCATGCGGCAAACAGACATATGTGCATGAAACATGCTCATACATTTAAAATAAATAAATCCTTTTTGTTTGAAGTATATCATGAACAACCTCGGTTACTGTATTCTAGCAAGGAATCCCAGATGGGTGGAAAGTTAGTTCTTAATGACCCACAGGCTCTTTCCAACTTAGGATTCTTCTAGGATATCATTAATTTTTAAAAAAAAAAAAAAAAAATGGGTTTTTTATCTGTGACTCATATTCATGTGTGAGCAAAGCTCAGACTGTTCTCAAACACTTCAGTGATCCACGGGCGAGCATAAAAAGCTTAGTAGATAACAGGACAATTATCTGGGTGGCTCTGCCAAAGCCAATAAACTTGCTACAAATGAAATACTAGGATAAAATTCTTCCCTGGATGGAAAAAAATAATAGAGATTGCAACTGGTGCACTAGCAGACTCCTCAGTCCTTCTTCCTTGGTCCTCCCTGGCTTCACTTTGAGGATAACTTGGCTTCTCAGAGCAGCTCATTTGAATACTCTCCCTAGCCTGCAGGGACACTTTTAATTGAGGGGCTTTCAACTGTTTCCATGGAAACCGATGATAATTTGAGGGCCTAGTTTCCTTATCTAATTCTAAATTCCAGGAAAAGACAGTACTGGAGACAGGTACCACCAAGAGCCGCGGGGAGTGGGGGAGGGGTGGGGGTGGGGATGGGGAAGGTTCTGTGCAGCACAGGGAGGAGGACCCCTGAGGACTTTAGGTTTGATGGGTTCAGAACACACCCAAGTTGTTAAAAGTTGTAAATTAATTTAGACTTCTTTTCCCCCCAGGGTGGGGAAAAACAAAAACTTATGCCATAGGAACAGATGAGCTTACGGACACTGCCACTGTGGTGGTACATGTCTATAGTTCCAGCATTCAGGGTGAAAGCAAGGTATCTCAAGTTGGAGACCAGCCTGGGCTAGAGACATTGAAACTAGCCTGGGGCTACACACACACACACACACACACACACACACACACATACACACAGAAAGAGAGGGGGGGAGAAACAGAGATATGAGGAGTGTTCCCAAAATATAACTAGCAAATAAAAATTACACACACACACGCACACACACTCGTGCACTGGAATGAATAAATTCATATAACACTCATTACCTCACAGTTATACTTTTTGCTGGGGAAAATATAGTACACCCTCGCTCAGTACTCTTCAAGCATACAGTATATTCAGTATGCTCACTGTCACCTGGAATGAGGTTAGAATCCCGATGTGGAGGGAAAGCAGGCTGATGTTCCCATCTGTCAGTACTGCTTCAGAGAGCTGGTCTATTTCTGATTACACAGGACTTCAAAACAAACCGCATACATTCCTCATTTTTAGATTACAAAAGTGATGGGAGCCAAAGTCATTTTTCTGGTGTCATAAGCATGAGGTGCTCTCTCCCTGGACTTTTAATTCTGTGGAGCTGAATATGACAAATTAGGAAGAAGTGCTAGTCCATGCCTGCTGAAGAATAATGATAATGCAAGCTAAAAAAAACCACCCACAACTCTAAGGTCACAGGTAAGTCAGCCAAGTGTAGAGTAGGTGCTTGGATCTGCGCTGAATCCTGAGGAGCCTGTGATGAGAAAAGAGCAGCCACCTGGTTACCAGAAACCTATGGAGACCACCCTCTTCTGTGGGGACTCCTCTTCATCCCTGTCAGTGCTCCCCAGCATCTCCAGAGCTCCTCCCAGCCCCAGAGAGCAGGGAACTCTCAAGCCCTCCCGCTGGGATGCAGACATTTATGACAGGCTCTTCTCTCTGGGGACCAGAGCTAGGAAAGCACACACTGAGAACCAGGTAGCCTCGAGCAACCATGTGCCGGGCTAATTTTTATCACGTGGAGCAAATACAAAGGTGGTGCTTACGAAAAGCACCACATGGGGGCTGGAGAGATGGCTCAGCGGTTAGGTTAAGAGCACTGACTGCTCTCCCAGAGGTCCTGAGTTCAATTCCCAGCAACCACACGGTGGCTCACAACCATCTGTAATGGGATCTCTTCTGGTGCGTCTTAAGACAGTGACAGTGTACTCATATACATAAAAATAAATAAATCTAAAAAACACAAAGAAAAACACCACAAGAGCAGAGGGAATTCCATCTATTAACTGGGCATACAAACTGGTGGCCTTAGCTACATAGTGAATCCAAGGCCAGGCCATACAGGAAACACGAAACAAAGTATCAAGGGGGAAAGGAACCGAACAAGGACTAAAAGAGAAAGTTCTGCTTGAGTTTTTAAGCTGAACCCAAAGAGTCTTGTTTTGATGCTCCTGAACATTTTAAGGGAGCACGCACTGCCTAAAACTAAAGCTCACACTTTATGCTGGAAAGAGGGAAGTGTTGTTTAGGAACATCAGAAGAAGAGAGAACTACTCTCTCAACTGATGGCTTCTCTCAGCTAGCTGGTGACTCATGTCAACAGAAATTAAGGCTGTTGGTCCTGTCTCCTTCATGAGAACTGGCTTTCAACTCAGCATTATCCAAGAGATGAGCAGTCTGGCTGGAACCTGGAGTCCCTGGTAGCTACACGACTGCCAGCAATACTACCACGGTTTACATCCTAATTCTGCATATAAAGTTGAATATTTAGCTTTGGAGTTTAAACACTAACTTTTAAATCTTGAAACTTATTTTTAGAAAGGAGCACAAACCGTCCTCTGGTGACTGTCCCCCACGGCCAGAGCTGACATTACAAGCACACACACGGTCTCGCAAATGAAATGTGACAAGTTTTTATCCTTCTCCTACCTGTATGCTGCAGGCATGGAGGGGGTAGTGAGGCCAAAGATGTTGAACTTGGCAGAAGTCAGAAAATACCACCCTAAGATGCTGAGTCTAGGTGGAGAGAGAGTGAAGTGACTGGTCACGTGTGCTTAGCGCTCTTAAGGAAGGGACAAGGAAGGGAGATTCTGACCACAGGGTGGTGGTAGTGGGGACAGATGCAGAAAGAGAAGGTTTGAGAATAAGGGAAAATAATGGTGGTCAGTGTGTGTGTGTGTGTGTGTGTGTGTGTGCTCTCTCTCTCTCTCAAGATTAAGACTATTAAGATTATAATAATAGGAGCTGATATAAATTAGCACACATTCATAAGCTTGCCTCATATTCATGCTGTAATCCATCCGGGATTACAGCTGTCCCAGCAAGTAGGTGAGGAAAGTCGAGTCATTCCTAACATAAAGCGCTACTCTAAACACAAGGTACTGCTCACTCCATTACAAACGTGAAAGCAACAAGTGTTTTCAACAAATCGCCACTCTGGAAACCTGACAACCAGCTTTTGTTATTTTGTCTTTTGGTCTTCAGAGCTGTGTATATGCATGCATGTATGTATATGTATGCCATGTATGTATATGTGTGCCAACCTGCTGTGTGGGAAGGAAGTATTTAGAAGCCAGGTGTTGACACTAGACTTTTTTTTTGTCAACTGCTTCTCCATCATTTGTTGTTGTTGATTTGTTGTTTTTCAGACAGAATCCTTCTCTGAACCTGGAGTTTACCATTTTGGCTGTAGTGAGACCCTGGAATTTTGAGTCTGACCTCCCAGAGCTACACTTACAAGTGTATGCCATCTTGTCCTGATCTTAAGGATGCTTGGGATCTGGGTTTAGGTCCTTGCACGTGCAGTAACCACTTTGCCCTCTGACCCACCTCCCTCCCCAGGCACGGCAATTCTGTTTTTAATTCTTCATCTGAAACAACCTCAGTATGTGGCTCAGGTTGGCCTCAAAGTCAATGTGCAATCCAGGTAAGGCTTGAACTCGGTGTGATCCTCCTGCTGTAGCCTCTTAGGTGTTTGGATTACCTGCATATGCCATTTCACATGGCACCTAGCTTTATGAATTAATTCATTTTTTTTGGGGGGGGGGAGAACCACCTATTTATTCCTTTCTTCATAATGGCTCTTCTAATTTATATTTCTACCAACACTGGGCAAGGGTTCTCTTTCCACAGCCTCATTAGCACTTGTTATTATCTTTCATCTGACAAAGCTGGTTTGCATCTCAGTTTCTCTGCTTACTGCCCACGTGATCGCTGGCAAGCTGCCTCACCTGCCTAAGCCTCAATTTACACATCCGTGAAATTATAGCATATGCCGTAAGGTTATGATGAGAACGAGAGAGATCAAGCAAATACAAACACTCTGCGAAGTACCTGGCACAGAAAAGAATCCAGCGACAGCTTAGCTCTACCATCCACGTCGCTATTACGTTAGGACAAGGGGACGCGGCTGGGTTTGTGTGTCAACTAAGCTGGAGTGTGATCAGAGAGGAAGGAGCCCAGTTGGCCAGCTGAGGGAATGCCTCCAGGAGATCCAGCTGTAAGGCATTGTCTCCCTTAGTGATCAACAGGGGAGGTGGCAGCCCTAGGCTAGCGGTCCTGGGTTCTGTAAGAAAGCAGGGTGAGCAAGCCTCGGCAAGGATGAGCGAGCCTCAGCAAGGAAGCGCAAGCCAATAAGCAGCCCACCTCCATGGCCTCTGCATCAGCTCCTGCGTCCAAGATCCTGCTTCACTTCCTGCCCTGACTTCCTTTGGAGCAATGTGGAGGTGGAAGCTGAATAAACCCTTTCCCGCCCAACTTGCTTTTTGGTCATGGTATTTTGTCTCAGCAACAGAAACCCTAAGACAAACTCTAACACACACGCACGCTTGCATGCACGCTCGCACGCACGTATACACGTACGCACGCATGCGCTACAGGAGAGGACGCTCTTGCTCCAAGTACTTGCCCTGTCTGGTGCCGAAGGAAATCTCAGGCCACTCTGTTGATTTCACAAAGTAAGGAAACCAGTATCTGGAGCTCGCTAATTGGATCGTTGAGGGGCAGGGTGGGGGTAAAAATAATAGAAAATAAATAAAAGTAATAGAAGCTTGTACAGAGGAAGGCAGAGGGGAGAACCAGGAGTGAGCAAAAGCAGGACGAGGTAAAAAGCCTCTATGGGTGCCCAGAAGCGGCACAGCGGGAGGGAGAAGATGGAGAAGTCACAGCATCAAGGGGACCCCGCCCAAGCAGCAGCTGGATCCTTCTGCGGCCCAGGAGCTGACGGCACATGGTGGCTGTTGGAATCAGAACTCTGCAGTGACCTTCTTATGGTTGCTCAACTCCAGTCTGACTGCATGAGCTCCGGCTTGATGAACACGGTATGTTTAGGTAAGAGGGTGGAAACACCCGCCAACCTTCGTCCCCACCGCGTCACCAGCACCTCGTCCGCCCAGCCATCTCTGCGGCTGAAGCAGCATCTCCCTCACAGTTCCAGCAAGAGAAGAGTCTATTCTGGGTAACAAGTTTCTTCTTCAAGGAAGTTGCTTTTTGCAAGCGCCAGAAACAAACAAACAAACAAAAAGGCAAACAAAGCTGCGGTGTGTTCCAAGCCAGTGTCTGTGGTTTTCCTCAGCGCCAGCACAGAGCAGCCTCTGTGTGCCACCTGGCAGGCTGCAGTTTCTTCTGTCAACCCACACAGAGAAGAACTGCAAAAAAAGAAAAAAAAAAAAATAGCAGGAACGCACCCGGGGGCCAGGGGCTCTCCTGCCTTGTTCTACACAAGCAGATTCCTTCCAACGGCTGGATGAGAAACAGAGAGGCAGGCATGTGAAATGTGTACAAACCCAGACCCAGTTCAATTCCGATGAGATATTTCTGGCACTGGGTCCTGATTCACCTCTGCCCACACACCAGGCCGGCCTTACCGTGATGGTGGGCCTGAAAACCTCCTCAGGATACGAGGGAAAGAGCCATTTCCATTGCTGACAATGGCGGGTACGACATTTCAAAGAACTGGTCCTGGAGAATTGGAAATGTGTTTCTGAAGGATGTCCGCAGAAGGACCAGGCAGGGGACTATGGAAACACATCAAAGACCCTTCAAGAATGTGCCATGGCGAAGTCATTTTGTAAAAACCCCAAGTCTCTATCTACCAGATGGATGAACTGCTGCAGAGGCCAAGATCCCTTCCATTTTACCTTGTCAAGAAAGTTCATCAGAGTGATTCAAGTAATCCTTTCTTGCAAAATTCAAAAAAAAAAAAAAAAATCGTCATGAGGTTATCTTTGAAGAGATAAAGAGGGTTACGATCATCTTTTAAGCCTCTACAGAATCTTGCAGCCAAGCAGCTGTTGGGAGAACAGCTGGGCCAAGTTCCACAGGCTGGCATTGCTCACAAGTAGGGAAGGCACAGGCCCAGCCCACACAAGTGAGCAACTGCCCCACAGACACAGCTCCACACAGAAGTGTCCCCACGTGCTAAGGTCCCCGTGGTCCTTGCCGCTTGCTGGATTCTTTCATGTGTCTATTCAGAAGGCAGAAAATATACTTAGGAACATTCTAGTCTTAACCAGAATGTTTAAACAGAAATAGCAATAGAGGCTCTGTTTTGGACTGAACGCCTCTCCAGCCCATTAATAAGTTGAAACCTAATCACCACCGATTGTTGAAGATGATGTCTTGAAGGATATTAGGCTGAGAGAAGGTCATGAGACTAGAACCCCAATGCCATGACAGGGGTCCTTGTGAGAAGAGGAAGAGAGCAGAGCCCGCCCTCTCTCATCCTGCCCTGTGCGGATAAAGTGAGGATTCACCCATCTGCAGACTAGGACGACAGGCAGCCTTCTCTTGGAATGGAACCGGCCAGCGCCTTGATGTAGACGGCCATCCTCAGGGCTGTGAGGGACGAAGGGCTATCATTCGTCATTTAGTCCACAGTGAATTATCTTGTCTTTGTCTGAAGTTGAGATGCCAAGGACTCCGTCGGTCTCGGACATTTAGAGTAAGATCCAGTGACAGCCCACAGCCTGTCTACAGGGAAAGGCTACTGGGCAGAGATCCAAGAGCGCTGCCATGTGCTCGGAGATGCAAGGCCATGTCAGCAAGTGTGGAGACGCAGAAACAAGTTGGTCAACAGGGTCTCTCTGTGTGACAAATGATCAAGACAGAACAGGGTGTCGGGGTGAGATTGAACCTGCCCTGCAGGTGCTCAGGAGAAGAGAGTCCAGGCACTTCTGTCCCAGGAAGCCCTGCGCAGGTAGTGGCTAGGTACCATGGACGAAGCTGGTGGGCCGGTTGTGGAGAAGGCCCTGTCCTGAGAGCCACCCTCATGACAAACCTACAAGCTGGGTACTCCAGGTGGGGAAACAGACAGAAAGTGAGAGAGGCCAACCTGCCAAGTCACTGAAGAGAGAGACCTCCCTTCCCCTCTAGGGATGTCTATCTAGGTCACATGGCCACTGAGCTGTAAGTCCTGTCCTCTCGTTACACCCTACTGAATGACAAGCGCTGTCCTCAGGAGTTGTCTGCCCAGTAGCAGAGGCTGCGTTAGAGAAGGCAGGGGATGCTGGAAACCCAAAAGGCACAGGCAGGATCAAGGAAGGGCTTTTTCCTATTCTGGGAAGTGGAGTCATCTGTCCCCTTTTTATAGCCATAAAACTCTCCTTTGCAACAGTCAGGGAGGCCACCCCGCCCCTTGCCCTGCCAGGAACTGAGTAATAATGAGCAGAAAAGCGGACAAAAGCAGGCGAGGGAAAACACCTAATTCTCGAACAAAACAAGGTAATCAAACGGAGTCCTGCTCTTAACAAGAGAAACGAGAGGCCATTTCCCAGAACTTCCAAGTCTGCTATTTCAAAGGCTGTGTCGCTCATATCAGATATCAGAAACAACCAGGCATAATTTACCTCCTTTTATGGAGTAAGAAGTATGGAAGTAGTCCGTTCACTTGAGATCTTAGGGAACGACTGGCTTTTGCTGCTCGATAAGAGAGGCCATGGAGTAGCCAGGGCTTAAAATAATGTCCGTCTCCTCACTGATGGATGGTTCAAAGATCATATTTCTTATCACGGCATTTAATACTGGGTCTTGCTATGTGGCCTCAGCTGACCTCAAATTTACAACCATCTTTCTCACACTACCCCGCCTGCTGCTGGAATCACACTCTGCGCCACCCTGTGGATGCCCTGTGTAAACATGTTTTCTTTCTTGTTTCCCCATTTCCTACTTCTTCTTTCTTTGAGACAGGATGCCATGCAGCGTCAACTACAAAGCCAAGAACTGCCTTTAGCCGGGCGTCGTGGTGCATGCTGTTAATCCCAGTACTCGGGAGGCAGAGGCAGGCGGATTTCTGAGTTCGAGGCCAGCCTGGTCTACAAAGTGAGTTGCAGGACAGCCAGGGCTATACAGAGAAACCCTGTCTCGAAAAAAAACAAAAAACAAAAAACAAAAAACAAAAAAACAAACAAAAAAACTGCCTTTAACTTGTGGCCCTCCCAAACCCACCTCCAGAGTGATGAGAATAAAGGCATAGATCACCGTATCAGGATTATGTACCAGAGATGGCCCCCAGGGCCTTGAGAACCCCAGGGAACCACTACTCCAACCGAGCTACTTCTCCAGCCCCTGGAGAGCATTTCTTGAGCATCACACTAACACATGCCATTCAGGGACAGGAGAGAGACCTTGGCAGTAAAGGGTTCTGCAGAGGACCCGGATACAGTTCCCAGCACCCACATCAAGCGGCTCACACATACTCCAGTTCTAGGGCATCTGAAGCCCTCTTCTGGCCTCTGCAGATACCTGCAGAGGTGGCCTCAGGGCAGAGGTGAGGTGGAATTAGCTAGGCTGTGAGGGAAGAAATGCAGCAGAGCACAATCTCCTAGAATCAGGTGAGCAGAGGGAGGGAGAGGCACCGAGGGCCCAGAGCTACGATGGGTTTCTGAGAGCCCCATGGATGAGAAACCACACTTGGTTTGGGCATGAGAATGAACTATGTGGGCACACCCAGCAAGGGCTCAGTAAGGAAGCCGAAGGTCCAACTAAACTCCTGGGCTGGCGAAGGCATGGAGGGATGACAAAGGAAGGATGCTGCCGTGACGGAGAGGATGCCTGACCCCAGGGCACACATCAACTGAACGAGTGTCATCTCAAAGGAGAATTCTAATGGCGTGTCTTGAGCTACATCCTTTACCCAATCAATGCACCTCCGGTGGCCTTCATTAGTGACGGCCACCGGAACAATTGAGGCCTGTGCAGCTAGCCATCCCAGCCCTTTTTGAGTTACAGCTTCATATTCACAGAGGGAGAAGGAAGGCTGAGGGAAGGAAGGCTTGAGTGAGGAGGAGGAGGAAATGAAGGACACTGATCGAAGTGTGCGGTTGAAGACACACTGAGCAGAAGGGTGTCCTTCTAGAGAAACCGATTGGGCTCTAGAAGGGGGAAAGGTGGATGTGACCGTGGGCATGCCTATAATCATCCACTGAGCCCCAAACCCAGATAGATGTGTGGGTCACATGGTAAGCCAGCTGGGGCTGATAACAAGCTGGAACTATCAGCATGCTGTGGACTCGGGATGGGCAGTAGATCTCAAACTCCATGGATACCCGAAAAGGGAAAAGGAACATAGTCCATATATATATATATATATGATTAATACTAAATATATACATATTTTTAAAATTCTAAAGGTTTATTTATATTTTATGTCTGTGCATGTATGTATGTATGTATGTATGTATGTATTACACCATGTATATCAAATGCCTGCATACGATCACCTGGAACTGTAGTTACAGAAAGATGTGAACTTCATTGTAGGTGCTGGAAAAATGAACCCAGGCCTTCTGCGAGAACTGCAAGTGCTGTTGACTGCTAAGCCATCTCTCTGGCCCCTAGGCATACTTTCTATGGCTCCTCAAGTATCCTCTCAGTGGTGGAAAGGGTGGGCTACAGGGAGGCCAGAGGTGCACGACCAAGAGGATGGTGGTGGGATTCCAGCCCATAGCATGGGAGGACCACAAAGAGAAAGGATGCTGTCGCGACTTGGGCCGTAAAGCGTGGCGGAGACAAATTTCTCAAAACTCGGTGGAAAAGGTTCTAGTACTCTTATTTATTCATAAACAGCAAAAAGCAAATAAGTGGTAAAACAGGCCCGCATTCGTTCATTCACACAAGCACTCTCTCACTAACCTTGCCAGTCTGGCAGGCATAGCCTTAGCTCCCGGCGGCACCACGCAGGTAAGGTGCGACTCCATGTTCCTTGCTTTGGAGCCTCTGGAGCTGAGCTGTGTCCTGTAGGCTTTGCTGTCTAAGCAGCGGATGTCTGTGTCTGCGTGGGGTCCGCGTGGATTTATTTCTCGACTCGAAGTTTCTCCGCTGGGCACTCAGGAGGTGAGTGATTTTTCCGTGCCAGACCGGAGTTTTTAAGCTAAATTCATCCAATTACAACTAGGGCATTCCACACATTATTTCATGGGCTTCTTTATCACTCACATGCATACGTGCGCTCTCTATGGCCTGGTTGTCATAGTTATCTAGTGCTGCGGGCAAGTCCATGGCGTTGCCCACCGCGGACTAGGGTGTTGGGCGTGAGTTATTCTTTATCACTCGCGTGCTCCATAGTAATGAAGGTATGGTTTTCATTACTATCTGTAGCCATGGGAAGCACAGCCATGGCGGGCCCTGGGCTGGCAATTTCCACAGCTTCGGGGAAAATGCCCTCTGAAGCTATGTGTTCCTTACAGATGCTCTGCTGCCTGCTCACCCCAAAGGAAGCAGAGCTCTATCCTAAAAATCCCCGAGAGCTAAGAGGATAGACCCAACACAGAGTGGAAATCCAGAGTGATTTGAATAGTAAAAGTATCCCAAATACAGAAACGGTGAGGGTAGGGCGTTGTGGGGACTCAGAAATGCACAACCAACCCAACCAGCACTGACTGCAGCTTTATCGTATGCATGTCTTTTATGTCTCTCTCCAGTGCACAACCACTCCGACCACCACTGAATGCAGTTATTCTCGTATGCATGTCTTTTATAAATATACACATACCCTTCCTGCATCTGAGTCTGAAAACTCAAAACTTTGCTTCATCTTCCTAGATTCAGCATCAGGATCTGTCACAGGCTATGTGTTCAATAATGTTATCAAAAGTTATGAGTTCACTATGGCTACATGTCGCCAAGGGTATTGGAGACCTGATTCATGCTATGTAACTGCTAAGTTTCCTTCTAAGGAGCAGATCTTGTGATTTCGGAAAAACAAAATGCAGACCAGCTTCAAAGGCAGGCATTCTGTGTATCTTCAAGGACAACTGGAATTTAGATAAAATTATTATTTCTAGCATTCACCTGCTATATTAACCTGGACTGAGAGATACTAAATTTGAAGGGTAGTTTCTTTAGCCTCCACTGCTTCTGTGTTCCATGTAAGTGTGCTTAAAGTTTTGCATATTAAGGAAATCTGATCCCCACAGTGGATTTAACATCATTCCAGCTTTGACTCAGTTCAAAGTCCTTGCCTCCTCCTTTAAACTAAACGTCACAGCTTTGTCTGGGGTTTACTGACTAAAACTGATGCTAACCCAGCAGGTTCAACCACTTTCCACCCTCCACCTGACTGGGGTTCACTCTGAACCAGAGATCTGACCTGGCGAAGGCTCAAAGGTCTTGGACAAGGAGGCGTCTGCAGTTAGGAAGGCGGAGTCGGCAAGGTCCTCACCATCCTCCTCCTGGAATGTCCTCAGCCTGTTCCTGTGCAGATCTCTCTCACTCCATAGAGTCTAATGACACCTCCTGAGGAAGGTTCTCAGCTCCAAAAGGGACATCTCAGGGCTAGGGCTCAGTAACAGAACATTTGCCTAGCAGCCACAAAGCCCTGGGTTCAGTTCTCGCCACAACAACAATCAAACTGTAGAATGCTAGACAGTGGTCTCCTGCTACTCTCTAAATAGCCGGTATTCAATGCTCCTTGCTGGCATTTGGATGCCCTCCAGCAAGTGTCTCTCCTAGAATGTAAGCCACCTGAGGCAGGGACTTTGCAGCACTCCCTGCTATAGCCCTGTGCCAGAGGTCCAGACCCATGAGCTGTGGGCCACGGACTGGGCTACTGTATGACTGGATACTTTTAGCCCCTCCTTCTCTTGCTCCTCAAGTTCTGCTGAATAGTAGCTGAATGACTTGGGCCATGTCACTTCAGTTCTCAAGAAAAAACGTCCCACTTACTGGCAGAGGCCCTGACAAAGGACTGAGATGTCATCCTTTTCTGAACATGGTGGCAGCCCATGTATTTGGGAGCTGCTGCCAATGTTAAATTTTTTTTAAGTTTCATCAGAAAAGACATGTGAGGCGAGCAATGGAATAGAAACATAATTGTATTTCATAAAGAGGAAAAAAATCTTCAAAATGACCAACTCCCTGTTTATTACAAGAACAGACAATTAGTTCATTTAATGCCTTCTGGTATCTTTGTCAAAGCTGCCAGAAATGGACTCTTAATAAAGGAGTTGCAAGAAGCCGTGTTATCTGGCATTTAACTGGAGAGCTCTAAAAGGGGAATTTCTGAGATTCAACCAGGACAAATCCCAAGGCTTAACTGGGATGAAGAAGCAGCTAACCACAATCCAAGAGAAGATTGGTATTCAACAGAGAAGTTTCAAGGGATGAACTTATCGGTTCGGGGAACTTAAGTTGTCTTATTTTGTATAAGGAAGGCTTTGTCTCAAAAGGTTACTGTTTGCTGGGCAGTGGTACCTTTTCCATAATCTACTTAATATATTATAGAAGCATTCCATGAATATAAGGAATGGTGCTTTTTTTTCTCCTTATTCTTTAACATAGTATTACATGTTTGCATTGTGTGTGTGTCTGTGTCTGTGTGGTGTTCATTTGCATTCACATATTCAGCATGCTGTGCAAGTCTGCATTCGCATGCATGTGCATGCATGTGGAGCCCAGAGGTTAATCTCGGTGTCATTTCTTAGTTGCCATCCTGTTCATGTTTTTGAGACAGGGTCTCTCACGGGCACCTGAAACTCACTAGCCTGGCTCTGGGATCCTGTCACCACCACCCCCCCCCCCAGCATAGAATTTAAAATATGTGCCACCACGCTTGGCTTTTTCCATCAGTGTGGGGATGGACTGAGGTCCACATGTTCATGTGGCTAGCATTTTCCCAACAGAACCCATGACCCCCTTTTATGCAGTGTTGGGGGCTGACTCCAGAAAATGCTCTTCCACTGCAATAACACACGCATGCTCAGAGGTTTCACTCCGAGTGTGTTTCGTGGGTCTGTCTGGGAGATCCTCTACTGTCAAACTCTCATTGGCACCTCAAAGTCTTTAATTTGGCTGAAGTCCTGGTTAGGTCTCCTTTCTATTTACTGGTAACAGCTCTTCATACATTTAACACTTCAAAAGAGCCTTTACCTTCAAGCAAAGCTAGGCTCAGAAGGACAAATACCCGGGAGATAAGAGGAAGGTCTTCCTGAAGAATAAGCTAACTCCTTCCTGGTTTTGCCAGACCACTGACCAAATTCCCACATGGCTCACTCTCACAAGGTAAGAGCACTGTGTAGCCAAAACATGCTTCGAGTGACTTCACTATCAAACAGGGAGGAAAGAGGGGGTGATTCCCATTTTTGGATATCAGTGGTAAACTGGGGAATTCAGAGGAAAATCAAAACATTCGGCTGCGAGCACCGCTCAGGACGGAAGCTGCCCAGAACCCAGTCATCACCGAGATTCGGAATATGTGACTTGGTATGTCTAGATTTTCCTTTTTCTATACAATACGTGACCATTGACTCTGGGCATTTCTTGATATTTATGACCAGTTGCTGCCTGTTCATGTTCTTCTGTATCAGTGATGAATTTATCTGATATCTAAACATAAATTTATATTTGGCTTCCATCCCACCACACGGCCTAATGAAAAGCCATTTTTTATCATTTAAGTCATCTTCCAAAAGAGTTCAAAAGACGAGAGAGGGAGATGAAAGGTTACAGGTCACATGGTGACATTTTAAGCAGACTGAGGTCATCATGGCTGGGTGAGGCTGTGCCTTGGAATCAAACTCCAGTCACGTCCTCCGTTGTACACACTCACTACACTGTGGCTCTGCTGCTTATTTTGATGTCGTGATCACTTGAGACACCCAAACAGTCTTGCAGAGTGCCTCCTCTCATTAGACAATGGTTTGTTTGTACCCTGTGCCGATCAAAGAGCAAGGGGAAACACTCCAGACGAGACGCGGCCTTGAACCAAACCTGTTCCTCTCCGCGGGTTCCACTTACTTTTTCATTCCACGCCCACAGTCCGATTCCAAGAAACGTTATTCCCAAAAACTGAAAGAGAAGAGGAGATCGGGGTCAGCGTTAGGGAGAAAGCACCATGTGTTTACTCTCGAAAATATGTTTTCAATTTGTTGTTTTATTACATTACTTGATCAGAAAAACAAGACAAAACAAAACAACCCAGCTTTCTTTAACATCTGAGTTAACTAGGAAAAGAAATACCATTACCAACTTGCTTAAAATAGTGTAAGATTGAGAGGGGATAGGAACCCTGAAAGTCATTCAAATCATGACTTCTAATCTTTAGGTAGAATCTTGAATGAGATGAACATTCAGAGTGGAGAGGCTGAGCCCAAGAACCTACAACACTGTTCAATAGACATGAACATTTAGGGCCCACATTAGCGATGTTAGGGCCCACATTAGCGATGCAGCCATCTCTGTCCCATTTCAAGAGGACCAGGTAAGACAGAGAACACAGGAGCCCCATGTCCTCTGACCAACCCTTTGTCATTCCTTCAAAGGCAGCAAGAATCCTATTCTCCCTGTGATCCATGTGACCCAAATAATCCTCAGAATTTTTTTTTTTTTAACACACTGAAACTGTAGTTCCAAGGGCCCCCATTACTCTTCCTAGTCTACAGCATGTCCCACAGCTCCATGTAAAACTTGGCACACACATGACATGCACAGTGAATGAAGGCAGACTTCCTCCAAGCCCTGTCAGCCGCACTGAGGATGGGGGGAGGGGCGGTCATGATGCAAACAGTGATGGGACAGGCTTCCCACTTTAATTGGTTCTCACTAGACCCTGTCTGCTCCTAGACGCACATTTCCCCCTTTACATTTTAACATCCCTGAAACTGAATGTGGTTTAAAAGGCAGGGTATCGCCCCACCCCCCACCCCCGATGGTACTGAAAACACCAGTGTGTCTCCTAACTAGGACGCCGAAAATCGGGTGGCAAGCGGACAGTTCTGCCCACCCAGGAAGAATCCAGGGCCAGGACTGAGCGTGACTGGCCTCACAGAGACTCGAGTTTCCTTTCCAAACACTGAAGTGGTGGGTGGGAATGGGGTGGCAAGCGGTTTCTGTCTGAGTGTAAGAACACTGTTTATTTTACTAACATCTTGATTAAGTTAAATGTCAGAAGAGCTCTCTGCTGAGAGGGTATCGGATGAGCACAGCAGTGAGGGGTGGTTATTCAGGGGAGTCTGAGGACCCTGTCCACCCAGCAAGATCTTGCCATTCACAGGAGGGAGTTCTGACACTTGAGAGGCAGGGGACGAGAAAGCCAAGTGGAGACAGTGCAAAATCAGTCACTCAGAAATGTGGTCCTAGCCGGGCGTGGTGGCACACGCCTTTAATCCCAGCACTCGGGAGGCAGAGGCAGGCAGATTTCTGAGTTCAAGGCCAGCCTGGTCTACAAAGTGAGTTCCAGGACAGCCAGGGCAATACAGAGAAACCCTGTCTCCAACCCCCCCCCCAAAAAAAAGAAAAGAAATGTGGTCCTATTTATAAGAATAGAACTTCCCAGAGCTCAATAATAATAATAATAATAAAATAAGATAAAGCACAATATACTTTAAGTACCCACAGAAAAGCTTCAGTGTGTCTTCAGTTTGAGAAAGAAAAAAAAATAAAAAGTCTCTAACCTTGCTCCAAGGGAGCTACTGTAAAAGTTCTGTCATGGTTACTTTGCGATTGCTGTGATAGAACACTACAAGCAAAAATAACCTGGGTAGTGAAGGGTTTATTTCCCTTCCACTTCCACATCGCAGCCCAACACTGAAGACAGAACAGGTACTCAGGGCAGGAACTGACACAGAGGCCCAGGAAGGATGCTTCTGTATACAACCTAGGACCGAGCACCTGCCCAGGGGTAGCACCACCCACAGTGAGCTGGAACCCCCCCCCCCAGCAATCATTAATTAAGAAAATGCCTCCCCAGACTTGCCTAAGTTTGCCCACAGACCAAACATGTAGACACAGAGTCCCGGAGTCCCCATCCCCAAATGGCTCTGGCTTGTATCAAGCTGACATAAAACCTGCCAGCACGTGTGCTTTGAAAGATTTCTTGTGGGGCTGAGAGATGGCTCAGAGGTTAAGAGCACTGACTGCTCTTCCAGAGGTCTTGAGTTCAATTCCCAGCAACCACATGGTGGCTCACAACCATCTGTAATGGGATCTGGTGCCCTCTTCTGGTCTGTCTGACAACTGCAGTGTACTTGTTGATAAAATAAATCTTTAAAAAAAAAGAAAAAAAGAAAAGAAAAGAAAAAGAAAAAAGAGATTTCTTGCCTTCAACGCCTATGAAAAAACTATGGTCAGCCCGTCTACTCCCCTGGACAGTGTGCTATTTCATTTTATGTTCCTGATATAAAACAAGAGGAACCATACAACCTGGCGTGTTAGTATTGTATTTATAGGTTCTAGACAAAATATAGTCACAGCTGACAGACAGAGAGGAAAACACAGGACTCTGTCAGATCAGGGATGCTCTACAGGGCAGAGTTCAGGCTTCGCTGCATGCAACTAAAATCAAATGCACCCCGGGGGGGGGGGAATGTCCGACCGTCTAAGGCTAAAGCTCTCTGTGGACAACAGTCCCGGCCCTTGATGCAGAGTTCAGCCACAGTATCACCATCAGCAGTGGACGGGATGGAACAGATGGTATCACGGTCAAGTCCCCGTCTCACTGCTGCTGAGCTGCTGCTGAGCGGGCTGGCTGCATGCCTGTCCCTGCCAGCCGCTCCCGCAACTCTGCTTTCTGTATTTGCCGGGCTCTCTGCTTCCTGGGTGGGAGGGGTGTCTTCTCTGAGCCTCAGCGGTTTGACTTTAAAACTGGCAGTGTGATAGCCTCTTTTTTTATCAAAGAGGGACACAACTATGGGTAAGTTCTTCTGTAGAGCACACAGATCCTATGAGGAGGAATGGAGATCTAATGAAGGGCAAGAGTCCTCAGGACCTGGCACAGCTTGACGGCAGCAAGCAGAGAAGGTGAAGGAAGAGATGGGTGCCTACCTACAATCTCAACCCTTAAGAGGAAGAGACAAGAGGATCAGGAGTTCCGGTACAGCCTTGGCTACGAGAGACTATCTCAAGAAAGGGACAAATTGCCGCCTTCGCTTAAGGACTGATTGTCAAAGGGCCATTCTCCATGCTAGTGTTGATCACGGAGAAAGTGAGAAGTTTGGCTGGCGTGTGGAGAAGACTTTCTTCCCTTTACATAGACACGGCTTTCCTTTCTCCTCGTGGCACTCTGGGGAATATTTTTCTTTTAAGAATCAGAATAAAAAAAAAATTGAAAAAGATAAGGTTTTCCACAGAGGAGAAAGAGGAAAGTGGGGGTGGTGGGGGGAAGGAGAGACTCACAATTTTCTTTACAATTTGCTTCAATGTTTCCTGCTTTGACTTGTGTCTTTCCGAAAGGGAGTTTAAGAATTTGGAGAAAGGGGCTCGACTTGAAATTTACGGGAACCATTCCATACCTAAGCGAGTAGAACAGGGCGGGACCTCGGCTTGCTGCATAGCTTCCGCACTACATCAGCGGCAAATGTCTTCCCGACTGCTCTCGGCCCATATGTTTTGTTTTAAAATCAAGTTGTTCCAGCTCCAAATAATTAACAGTGAAGAGCCAAAACCCAGAGACAGGCACGCAGCACTTGAAGCAGTTTCCCCTTTCCCCTTCCCAAAGGAAAGACGCCCAGAAACCCCACACTGACCTCACTGTGAAACCCGGGGGGGGGGGGCTAGGGGGAGGGGCAGAGGAACGCTGGGAACTCCCCATGGTGACCAGTTACTCCACTGAGACAGAATCAAAACCGAACCCCACACTCTTCCCACACAGCCGTGCATGCAAATGTTGGCATGAATGTCCGTCAAACTGTTGAAGTTGTAAAATGAGTAACAATACTTTGGTTGGATGGTAAATATGAGCTAAGATGCTATTTTCATTTCTGGTTTTGGTACGAGGGCCAACTCTGGGCCTCTTACACAGCTAAGCAGGTGTCCATCACTAAGCTACACTCTCAGCCCCAAGATACTAATGTTTTAAATTATCATACATATACACAATGATCTGTATCCACGTGGAACCCCCCCTTCTTCCCATAGGCTCCCCTTCACATATGGCCCCCTCATCTCCACGTTCTCTCTTTCTTTCATTAACAATTACCTCAGTGAGTCCAGTTAGTACTGTATGCATGAGGATGGGCCACATTCCCAAAGACAAACTGACTCCTCCTAAGCCAATAGCCCTCAGGTGGGGTGGATCGTCACGAGCCCCTCCCCCATCCCTCCCTCACCCCTGCTGAAATTATAGGACTGCCATGATCTTGTGTATGTGTCAAGCTGGTAACCACTGCTGCTCTGGGTTCCTACGCTGCAATGGCCTTAGGTGGATTTATATAGATGTCCTATTTTAGGTAGAACATTTACCCTCAATGGTCCCTATTGTCAGCATTTTGGCTAGTTATTAGACCCATTCAACCACTGGGGCTGGAGAGATGGCTCATTGGTTAAGAGCACTGACTGAGTTCAATTCCCAGCAACCACATAGTGGCTCACAACCATCTCTAATGGGTTCTGACGCCCTCTTCTGGTGTGTCTGAAGACAGCTACAGTGTACTCATATACATAAAATGAATAAATAATTCAAAAATAAATAAAACATTCTCTCTCTCTCAAAAAAAGTCTTTACTGACCATTGCTTACTACAAAAAGATCAAGACTGAGAGTAACACTAACCTAGTGGAATAAAAATACATATTTAGAAGAAAGTCTAGTAACATGTCCATTTCCCAGAACAACAGGAGCATGTTGCCTCCAAGGACCTGTGACCACGTCAGCCACTGGCCTTTGACAAGCTATGACTTCTGGCTGGCACGTTTTCCCTCTAAGGTTGGTATTGCAGCATGCAGGGCTCACCACTGGGTAAGCCATGGATGTCTTTTCCTCCCCAGCAGCCCAGCTAGTACTTTGGTCACTATGAAAGCCAAGTATTAATGAGTAAAGAAGATTCCAGGTCAGTGCCAGCTTGATTTCTGTGTCCTGCAACCAAAGTCATCTGCAGTAAGAAGGAAACTCCTAAGGAAACTTGTTGTCTTGAGACACATCTCACCGGGAATCATCTCCTGGTTGGCCTGAAACTTGCTCTGCAGACTTAGGCTGGCCTTGAACTCACAAAGGTTTATCCGCCTCTACCTCCCAAGTACTGGGACTAAAGGCATATGCCACCATGTCTGGCCCCACGATACAGTTTTTAATGTAAACTTCCCAAACCAGTACTAACAGTGTGGTCAATCCTAGCCAGTGATCACCTGGTAGGCAATTAGCTCAGACTGAGGTGCAAAGGCAAGCGAGACGTGCACACCAGGTTCCGAGATCTAGGAGGAATGAAAAGGATATAAGCCATTCCATTAGCTGCTGCTTTGTTATTTATTCTGTTTTGAAATGTTAATATTTTATTTGGCAAATTTCAACTTATAATTAATTTTATCTTTTTTTAAAAAAAAGCATAACTCCTGGAAAATATAAGCTTGCATAAATTGCATCTGTGAGGAATAATGTTCACCTAAAGTATCCCACGACAATTCAATGCAGTAGATAGATATTTGAGATTGTTCCTATTTAACAGATAGCAGAATACGTTTAGAAACATTGTTTTTCCCAGCACTGCACAGGCCTGTGCTTGAGTTGTGTCACTCAGGCAATAAGTACTACTGAATATTCCCTTTTAAAAGATTTTAAAAATAGTTTACTTATTTTTATGTGTATGGGCATTTTGCTTGCAGTGCCCACACAAGCCAGAAGAGATCATCCGATCCTCTGGAACTGAGTTACAGATATATACTGCCACGTGGATGATGGCAACTGAACCCAAGTCCTCTGGAAGAGCAGCCAGAGCTCTTAACCACTGAGCCATCTCTCCAGCCACTCTTAACCATTGAGCCATCTCTCCAGCCCTGCATATTCCTCTTACTAAAGTGCTCGGAACTGGAGTATTTCATATTTCAGAGTTTACTGAATTGGGGTATATTTGCATAGACTTTGCTGATTACTACGGTTAAACAGCTTTAGCATGGAAATCCAAAACCTTTCAGCCATTAGAGCGGTACTTACAAACCTACGGTTTTTCAGATTGAGCATGATCATCCTGTGTGTCCCCTAATGCCTAAAATGCCCTCTATAGACCAGCTCATGGTGGACAAACACAGGGAAGTGCTTGCCCAAATACTCTAAGTTGCTCCTCTGATGTCTAGGCATCCAAGGTGCATCCTTCTGCCAGAACTGAGACTGGCCCCATGGGAACTGAGAGTGGTACAGTGACGGGAGCTAGACCTGGATTCCAGAGCCAGCACAACTGATGCTTTGGCAAAGCTGGAAAGGAAAATGGTCTCGGGTGTCACGGGGTGATTCTAGAAGGATGCATCTGCCACGCTGTCAAGTGGAAAAGCTCTTCTTCCATATCCAGTTATTTTCATCCTGGCAGACTCCATTGTTTTGGACTGGAACAGTGTCCCATCCTAACTGGCACGAAATGGGCACTTCAAAAAGCCACCCATCCATTCCTTTCCAGTATTCCAAGTCACTTTGAATTCCAACTTTACACTTGACCTTACATGTCTCAAGATAAAAGGAGGTAAGAAAAAACAGACATAGCTCTTACACTTCAGAGGACTTTCAGAACACGAAAGAATAAAACTGCTCCATGGTAAGGAGAGAATTACAATTCACCGAGTCTGTAGGGATGGAGGTGTGGCTAACTACAGCAGATGGGAGGGGCTGGCATGCAATCAGAGACACAAGTGTGGCACGGCACTTTTGGACCTTGTAAGGCGCCCATTCATCACCCTGGTGACAAGAAGATTCTCTGGGACCATCTGTGAGACTGAGTGGCGGGTGGGAGTGGGTGGGGCAGGCTGGCACTGACGAGAAGAATCACCATGTGGGTTGCAGACGTCTGGATCCACAGGGATGCAGAGGAAGAGGAGGAGTAGACAGGAACTGATCGTGTCCAGAGTATGGAGGAAACGTGGGCAGAACTGAGATCTACTGAGAAGGTTTTTTCCCCCGGTAATGACATGACGGAGGTGTGAAGGTAACTGATCTTATACCTGGAAACTATGACCCTTCAGCATTCCAACATGGGTCTGGGTTGCAGCTCAGTGGTTAGTGCTTTCCAAGCACACACTGGGCCCGGTCTTCAACTTCCCAGTACAGGGGAAATAAAACCTACTGCTCTGCAGACAGAAACAACTTCTGGGTCCCGTTCTCAGGGTTGGCTGGACCTAGCAGAAATTCTGAAGGATGATTTTCTTGTATGAGTACTTGGCTGCTAACTGAATTCTCTGAGAAGCAAATCTCACGTTTTGTATTTTTGAAAACTAAGTTATTTTACAATCATATTTTTTCTGCCACCTCTGCTACTTGTAGTCCCAAAAAGAAGCAATGACATACCAGGGCCCAGCCATCCAAGTTCTTAAGCTGCTTCTCATCTAACACTCCTAACTCCTGTTTGCTTAAAATGTAGCAATTTCACCTGGGATCTGTCCAGACTGAAACAGTGCCTGATCTGCACAGCAGGAAGCCAAGCCTCACGAACAGCCTAAACATCAGTGGAGTAACCTTCGGAGAACCTAAACCTCCCGCTGCTATAGGCAGGAGAGTCGCACCTATGGCTCTCTGTGGACAGAGACCAATGAGCCAGCGGGGGAGCTCACTTTTTCTCACTCTCCCTTTTTCTGAGCCAACACTCGAGCTCTGGCAGATGGGTGGCCAGCTTATACAGGTATCCTATGCACAACCAATAATATAATACCTGTCTTGGTAGGGTAGGGACTTGTAACAGGATTAAAAAGTCCCTGAGTACAATTCTTGCCATAGCAAAGAAGGAAATGTAAGCTGGTGGAAAATTCAATGAACCAAAAGTCAATCCTACTCTTGCCACTGGGTTCTGATGTCCCAGTTTACAACTGTCCAGAATGGTCTTGATAAGACCAAAACATGACTCTGTAAACAGGACAATCCCCATGGAGGCCAGAGCCAGTGTCTCTCCCTTTACATCGTCACAAGGCCATCTCAGCATGGCACCAGTACATATTGCCTAGGGACCTCTAGCCCTGGTGCTGCACAGCACCGTAACACAGGAAAGGCTGAGCCTCCTGGGCATCTACAATTGGCAATGCAGCCACTGCAGGGCTTCGGACAAGTCAGGGAACTGAGCGGACAAGTGCCTGCTTTGTAGCACTGACACGCTAGCAGGGCCTCGCGAGGAAAGACAAGCAATAGAAAGTCACAGATGAGTGGGCTGCTCAGGGCTGCAGCCGGGGAGGAGGGCAGAGCGAGTTAAGAGCTTGCTGCTGTTACAGAGGACTAGACATGGGGTCCTAGTACCCCTGTTGGGCAGCTCACAACCATTAGTTCAAGCCCCAGGGGATTAAACATCCTCTTTGGGGCATACACACAGAGACGCATAAATAAAAACAAGATAAATAGGAAAAAAACCATGTTCGTTGGGCACCGTGAAGGGAGGAAAGAGCTGACTGGCGGATGTCCGAACAGCACCCTAGCTGAAGCCAGACATCTGGACTGAGGGCCTGGACAGATGGCAACGAAGTGGGACACAAAGTGCCAGGAACAGAGAAGCACAGCGCAGAGGCTCACAGTAGCCAGGCTGTGTCAGGCTGCGCAGGCCACTGAGAAGACTACAGTGTGTCCCCAGAGGGGACAGGAATCCCTGAAGCGTTCTTTGGCTTCCCAGAGCCTGCAGTCCTTGCCTGATCTAGCCAGTGACTGATGTGACTAACTACTACAAACTGTGGGGTCCACGAAAGCCAACAGTAAACAAGGAGTCCATGCAGATTATTCCCTGCCCTCCATCGCTCCTCAGACATTCCCCTGCCTGCTCCCCAACTCCTCCCACAGGGGCCACCCGAACAGGCAGCTCCCCTTTTGGAGTCAGAAAAGCCCTGGTAGAAGATGAACTCAGGCCCCCTTGTCCTCAGACAGGTATGGTCTTGTTGTGCCTGCATGTGTACACAGGACTGGAAAGAATGACAACACCTCACGTCAGACAGTAGGACAGTCTGAGCCCATATTAATCACTGAGCACATGTACAGATACAGCGAAGGTGACGGCACCTAAGTGCTATTTGATTCTCTTTCTTCTGTCACTAGCTTGAGCATCCTTCCAGAACAGTGCTCCAAATAGTTATATATTTAAGAGACACTAACGAACTCTAGTTTGAGATCTATTCTGCTCCTTTTCATGAATGGCTATAAAATATCTACACCCACAGTTTTATGGGGTCCACATAATTCTCATGCTGTGTGAGCAAAACATTCAGAGAAGCCTAGAACCACCTTCTGGGGGCTTCCTCTGTCCTGTAAGAAGCTGTGATCTCTTTTCAGGACAATGGAATGAAAACCCCAGAAGTTCTAAACTGCTGAGCCAGCTGTTGTGACCGGGCACGAGAGGGGATAATACTTAATTCCGCCTCCGCCATCCACCTGAAGGGCTAGCCCTCTGCTTGTTTATAGAATTGTGGACGCAGACTGCTGGGGCTTGAAGCCAAGTACAGGATCTGGAGCAGTTCATCATACAGGGCCTGGGAAAGGAAAAAGGGGCCAGGAGGGGGACTTCTTTGGAACGGCCCAGCACCAAGAGCCTGCAGTATCTTCCCGGAGACGATGAAAGGGCCTTTCCCTTTGAATGCACACTGTTCCAGGAGAAGGCCTTAAAGAAATGCCCACAGTCTGAGGCAGTCTGGTCTAGAGAGCTCTTTGTTAGAACTTGGACCTTGACGTTTTGAGCAAGAGCTTGTAATCTGAGATGGGGAGGGGGGACGGCTACGTAAGCAATAAAAATCCATACTCTTGGAAATTACCCAGGCAGTACAAGCATATAAAAAAAAAAGGAACACGAGGGATTAGCTATCCACTTCTGGATAGAAACGTGGAAGTTGCAAGCGTCTTACGGTCACCAAAAAAAAAAAAAAAAAGGGGGGGGGGCTTGCCCTGATGGGCTGCGCCATTGGCTACCCCTCCCCCAGCCATTAGACAAAGCCAAGGCTGAAAGCACACAGAGGGTCGCACTGAGGGCTGGAATGGACTGGAAGTATGTCAGACTACGGGCGGGTGTAAGAAGTAAGTTACCTGCAGGCAAGCACGGGCCTCTGTGGGAAGAGGCTCTCTGTTTGAGTTAAGCAGCAGGACACACAGCACTCACCCACTCTGCCTAGAAGTTTACTGCTCTTAGGTGCACAGCTCCTGTGCTGAAAGATCTTGTCAACTTAAAAACAAAATACCACAGACATGTTTTAAGAGCTAAAGCAAACAAACAAACAGTTAACACAAATACAATTCAAAATAGGATTTCTCTTTGTAACGGTGCAAAAGAAGGATTCCATCATATAACATGTTTCACATGTTCAGTACTGAGCAGGCATCGAGCTAGGTGCCAGGGATAGAAAGGCAAATGAGAAAGCCAGGCAGAGGTGGCACACACCTTTAATCCCAACACTTAGATGAATCTGAGTTCCAGGCCAACCTGGTCTACAATGCCAGTTCCAGGACAGCCAAGGCTATACAGGCAAACCCTGTCTTGAATGCCATCCTCCTTACCCAACCCCCCAAAAGAAAACAAACAAACAAACAAACAGATGATGCCTTTTATTAAAGAGCTAATGGGGCCACATAAATAAAATCACAACTTAGGTGCAGGGAATGGAGTCTTCCTGGAGGCATAGACAAGTTGCCATAGAAACAGAGGCACTGGGGTGGGGGTGGGGGGTGTTGACAGAGGAAACTTCCTAGGAAGCAACATTCTAGCTGTGTTTGAAAGGGGAGACAAAGGAAGCCCCATTCCTGCAGAGGCAACAGCTGATGCAGAAGGATCAAAGTCTGACATGGTGGGTCCCTCCAGGAGTATGAAAGTGTGCATGCATTTGACAAGGCTCAGGTCGGCAGTGGTCCTCACAGGATGGCTCTGCACCAGGGGACTTATTAGAAATGCACCATCCCAGGTCCCGCCCCTCCCTTATCTCACCACATGGAAAATGGCTGAAGGCAGCCAGGTCTCTCAGTAACATGCCCACAGGGTCACCAAGATGCATGGCTTTTTAAAGAAAAAGGTTGGTTTTTATTTTATGTGCATGAGTGCTTTGCCTACATGTATGAGTGTGCCATATGTGTGCCTTGTGCCCACAAAGGACAGAAGGAGGCACCTAGAACCGGGTTATACAAGGTACCAGGTGGGTACTAGAAAAACGAACCTGAGTCCTCTGTAAGAGCAAGAGGTGCTGTTAACAGTCGAGCCATCTCTCCAGTCCTGGGCATGTGACGTTTTAAGCTTGAGAACCTAAAGGCCAGAGGGTTAAGCTAGGGCGTGGTTAGCACACCATGTGTGGTTGTGTACACCCAGGGACCACCAAGCCATGGGAGACCAAGTGAGAGCACCAAGCGGGGGGGGGGGGGGGGGGGGGGCGGGGACCGGGTTTGCAGCTTGGACAACTTATTCACTTCAGTACAGAGAACAAAGAGAAAGAGGCCAAGCTGCTAGTAGTTAGGCTAGCTGGGAGGCCATTGCAGCTGTTCTGGTGAGAAAGACACCAGCCAAAGCAGGAAGGGGCAAGGAAATCTGGGTGAAGACTACGAGAAGCCATAAGGCCAGAGGACTTCATGACAAACAGCAGAAGGGTGAACGGTGATAGCTATGGGCCCTTAGGTAAATGTGCTAGGTTTGTCAGTGGTGAAGGGGATTGTGACAGAGCTCCACACCACCATACTCATGGTCTGGAGGCTCTTCCTATGGGTCTCAAGTTTGGCTTCAAGGCAGAAAAGAATTTCAGGACTACCAGTTCATAAAGCAGAATTGGATTATTTTAAAAAGGGCTCTAAAATGAGGATTAAAAGAAAGGGGGGCTCACAGGAAAATAAGATAGACCCAAGTGCATGACTGGGATTCATTAAGAGTCACAAAGGAAGAGTGTGTGTGTGTGTGTGTGTGTGTGTGTGTGTGTGTGTTGAGCTTTGCAAGGAGAAGTCACAATTGTCTTGATATTAGCCATACATACCACTTTGGTGGCTCTCAAGTTACATCTCAAAAGACTGCTAAGAAGACACCTTCTTCTCCCTTCATCCTTTTGACATGTGAGATTATAGGGGGGCCCTGGAGATGCCTTGGCGGGTAGGATAAACCAGAAGCCACTAGGGGTACACAGGGTAGTAAGTTAGTATATGTCCTTCCCCTGTAAATGGGGTTTCTGGGGAAATTCCTAACAAACTGTAGGTTTATAGCTGAGAAGGGAGAAAGGTCTCAAGCAGTTATTAATAGCTCTGAAATTCTTGCTTTGATGCCGCTGGGTGGCTGGCTGGCGTCAACTTGATTCCTGGTTGAGAAGAGCTATTTTCCCTTCTCAGGATCTCCAAACATTTCCCTGTCTTTTTCTCTTGAGTTAGGTCTGAGTCACAAACATGTGAGCCTGGCCAAGTAATTCAACCTCCCTGTTCCTCAGTTTCCAAATACACAAAATGGGGGCACTTACGGTAGCATACGCTCCATAGATGGAGAGATTCTCATCTGGTTAGTTGACTCTGACACTCAAACGCAAAGCCATACATATGCCTCACACATACACAACTGCACATTCTGGCAAAGCTTACGAAAGGAAACCCATGTTGAACACAGACTCATTTCTCATTAGAATTAGAATAAAATTAGAATACTTCAGAAATGAATTTATATAGAGCACCCCAAATAGCCTCAAAGCACCTTGGGTCCCTCTTCTAACAGGGACTGGGATTCCCCACAGTGGGCCTTTTGAAATGGCCCTAAGAGAAATGCATCGGTGCCTAGGAACACCATGGAGTCTTTCCAACAGCTATTACAAGTTATAATTCTGTTCGCATCAATCACAGGGAAAGTGGTAGCAGGTGCCTTCCTTTCCGTGCTCGAGTTTAAAATTCCCTTAATGCGTTTACTAGGTGGGCGTCATCTCTCTGATCCTTTACATTCAATCAAAACCTAAAAATAAATAAATAAGGACGAGATGAATCTAAGATACAGAGAACAGGCAGAGAAGATCCAGATCCATTGATTATCATGTGAAAGGAGGCCCAGAAGCAATTAGCCCTTTGTTGTGGATGACAAACAACCTCCATAAGAAGTGCTCCATACATGAGGCGGTCTCTGATGGCCTCCCTGGCTCGGTGACTCACAAAAGGGGAAGGAGTGGATGTCTGAGAACAAAAGGCAGCCTGCCTGCCTGCAGCGGTTACTTATTTATTCTGTATGTTCAGCTCAGTTTTTCCCCCTTTCCAACTTTTCATGACGCTATAAAAAGAAACGGGATGGATCCCTTTCAGCTGAGAACGTCAGCTCTGCATACTAAGGAGTGCGAGCTTCATGGGAAACCCGCATGTGCCACCAAGTACCGACCTGCGCTCTTAAGGAATGGGATTGACATGTCAGCCATTTATATGTTCTTTTTATGTAAGAGTTTATTTCCCAGCCTCTTGGAAATTCATTTGCATACAGGACAAGCTGTCGCACACACAGCTTGAAGATGGGAAGTTGAGCTCTCGACAGGCACAGCCTTGGGAGCACTCCATGTGAACACACTCTGGAATTTTCCTTTTCTATTAGGATTTTTTTCTTCTTCTTCTTGAGAGCGATGAAGAACAGCGTGAGGGATATGAATAAGCTATGTTTATTTCTGGTTCAAAGATGCCAGTAACTTCTTGTTCTCTGAATCAGGCACCGTGAGGGTGAAGTGAGAGATGAAATAATGTACCCCAAATCAACATGCCTCAAAAATGACTCAGATGAATGTAATGAGTCAATGTGGAAATAGGCATTTCATTATTAAAGATTAAGGCCACTGAACTGTACCAAGGTAAAATGGAAGTATGGGGGAACTGTACGAATTATAAACAGTAATATAGCCCGATAAGGGAGAACTTGAATGGACAAGTTCTGGTTCAAACCTGGCTCCAGCATTTACCAAATGGGACCCTGGGGAGCCTGACAGGCTAGGTTTGCACTGATCCAGTTACTGTACCCACAAAGGCAGACATAAGAAGTGGCTGAGACTTTTGTGTGCAGTAGATAACTAATAAGCACACATTGCTGCTGCAATTAAAATGTAATAGGGAAAGTTTCCTAGGCTTAATATAAGGTCACTTCTCAGATAAGGGCAAGAAACTAACATGCCATCTGTGCCTTATTCAATTAATCTAGCAGATTTTTACTAGATCTGAAAGAGTATAGAATGTGGGAGAAAAAGATTACAAAGATGATTTTTTAATCCCCTTTCCCTCATCTGAAAGAAAAGTTCTTTTCATACTTAATATAAAATTTCATTTAAAGCTGTTTAACCAGAGAAGATCGCCATGGGAGACTAAACCACTGGCAGAATACATTAGGCTTGCATTAATTCATAGCAGTAGCATCATGCCTATGAAAAATAAGCTGGCGGCTAGCCCAAGGTTTGCCCTTGAGCCTCAGCCAGCAGGGAAGTTTCATGCAATATGATTAGTGAATGGAGAGACCCTGGGTGATTAATTAGTGCCCCATGTCAATCCTATTAGAGCAGCTTTCTGACAGTAATGTAAATAAGCCACCCGATTTTAACTTCCTGATCTCAAGACCAACTTCCATGTGAACATGACTTTGTCAAGCACTTTAAATATTGAAGGAAGATTTCCTCCAAATCTCCTTTAAGATGAGCCCTGCTTCCTTTGACATACATTTTAGCTTGGGTAAGTGGCAGGGGGGTGGGAAGGAGTCCAAATAAGGCAAGTTGTCTGCAAATTCGCTGAGTGCAGAATTAAACTAAACCCAGCTCAAAGTCTCTGTGAGGGTTTAATGCTCAAAAGCAAACTCTGCCTATGTATGAGCAGATTTGCTAAATGTGCTGAGATGTCCACCAAGCCCAGAAAAGAAGCCATTATAGGAAGCACGAACCTTTTGCGCATAGTTGATGGTTGCCAGGGAAGGGAGAGACATGAAAGTTGGGGGGGGGGGGGCACAGCTGGGGAGAGTTAAGAGGAGTAGCCGGGGTAGGAGAGACAAGAGGGTGAACGTGACGAAAATATTCATGTATGAAAATGTCCTACCGAGGGCTGGTGAGATGGCTCAGTGGCTAAGAGCACCGGACTGCTCTTCCGAAGGTCTGAAGTTCAAATCCCAGCAACCACATGGTGGCTCACAACCATCCGTAACAAGATCTGACTCCCTCTTCTGGAGTGTCTGAGGACAGCTACAGTGTACTTACATATAATAAATAAATAAATAAATTTTTAAAAAAGAAAAGAAAAGAAAAGAAAAGAAAATGTCCTACCGAAATCCACTGTGAATAAGGCAAACTACCCGACCCCTAAAAGTGCCCATCAGTGACTAGCTCTCTCTTAAGCAGTGACTTCCTAGATATTTCTGGCAGGCCGTTTTTAAGAACTTTACAAACCTCATACATTTCTTTCTCAAATGTATAGAGTCTGGGAAGTCCAGGGATAGTATATATTTTAATCAGGTCCCTCCCCATGATGGAAGGGGCTATGGCTACATCTGTTAGTCAAGATGGTACAGGGACAGGTCCTATTATATCAGTCAAGTTTCTGAAATTAGATTGAATGGGGACAACATTTCTAAATTGAATCACTTCCTTTAAATAAGGTCAGCCTTTGGGTAGATAATTTGTGTCAACATAAAATGGGTTCTGCTAGTCTCTGAACACCATCATTAGGTGCACAAAACTGAGCTCCAGATGTGAGAGACGGGCGTATGATTCTGTATCTGTATTCTTTCTCCTCTGTGCGATGTTTTCACATTGTAGACAAATGGCTCCAATATAAATAAGTAAAATGCCCCATCTGCATCCCATCCCATCAAGGATCTACAAATCATCCCAAAACACATGAAAAATTGCTTCTTGCTGTAAAAGGCAGGCCTTGTAGGCTGAAGTCATTACCTGTTACACTGCAAAGGTCAAAGGTTTAAAGATCTGCAACCCCAACCTAATCTCATTCTTTTTCAGATATGTAACAAATCAAGGCAGCCCAGCTGATAGCCGTGCCACTGGAGCTGATGGCAGTGTGATGTGGTAGCTTTCAAGTGTCAGCACAGAGCTAGAGGCGCATCCAGGCACTGAGCACTTTCCAAGGGTGGCCAGGACACTCTGGGGTGTGTGTGTGTGTGTGTGTGTGTGTGTGTGTGTGTGTGTGTGTGTGTGTGTTGATGGATGAGGTCAGCATGGAGCTCATGCCCTGACCAGGCACTCACCATCAAGCCACTGAGATAAGTTGTAAATCAGTAATTAGCATAAGAGCCAATTTGCAGTAAATGCTGTAAATGAGATTGAGAAAAGTGATAAGGTCAGAGGAGGCACCAAATGCTGAGATGAGGGAGGATTTCAGGAGGGGGCCAAGTCTCCAGGGAGGGTGGAGGGTGCTGAGAAGTGAGGATGGAGAGCCTCTGGACCACTGTTTTTCAAATAGCAGGTCACAACCCCCCTGCTGTCCCTTTAATAGGTCAGGACCAGCGCTTTCATCCTTAATGAAATGGAATACAATGTTACAGAGTGTGGCAAGATGAAGGACTACTTCAAGATGCTTCCCATTCACTGTTACAATGAAGCACAGAGGGGCCTTAGCTTAAAAAAAATTAAAAAAGGGAAGTTAGCTAGCTAGCTAGAAAAGGGCGTACGTGGTTATGAGGTTATGAGGTCATTCCGAACCCTTATGTACAAAAGGGCACCGAAGACTTCAGGTTGGATAATCGGTGTGCAAAGAGGTCATGGGGGGCGTTTAGTTTTTCATCTCTCCCACCCTATGCTTCACTGACACCTGCGGTGCTTAGCGGTTCACCCCTGGGCTGCTTCTGTTTAACTGCAAGCTCCATCCTTCAGGGTAGTACTGACTACATCCGCGACAGTGAGACTCACCTGACAGCCAGCCCACAAAATGAGGCCATGTCTCTGAACCAAAGCTCAGAATCGCCAAAAGGACAAAATCATGGAGTGATCAGAGTTGGGGCTTCAGGAATTTTAATCTTGCACCTTCAAAGGACTAATTCGAGTAGACGCTACCTGACTGTGTCACATGACTGCTCTACTTGAGTTTCTTTGGATCACTCAATTTCAGAATATGAGATCAATTTAATACTCTCCAAATCCCAGCCCCTAACCCCCCCAAATTACATAAAAACTCAGCAGTTCAACTGTTTTTTTTCTTAGCAACTCCCCCAGAAAGGTTTGAACGAAGGTTCTCATTTCTCACTGGCTGCATTAAATCCCCTCTCAGTTCATTTGCCAGCAAAGAAGTTAATGACTGTTATCACTTCAAAAATGCTTTGAAGAGAATATAAAAATAGGTTAAAATGCAAAAGGCAGCCTGAAGCAGAAATCCTGATATGAAAGAGGGAACCCACTGCCTTCCCAGATCCCCTCAGTGCGGCCTCTGTTCTCACCCCTGGGCATCCTGTCTGAACCTGCCCACCCCAGGAACACCTGAGGACTCAGGGTGTAAGATGCACATAGCCTGGAAAAGTCAGGGCTATAGACAATCCAGACACCAGCACTCAGGTTAGCTGGGAACATGCCAACACTCTCAACAGGAAAAAAAAAAAAAAAAAAAAAAAGAAGAAAGAAAGGAAATCTTGGTAGATGATGGAACAATGGTGTATCTAATTTAAAAGAGAAAAAATTGGAAGTCATTGTTTCTGATGAATAGCATGCAGGAGGTAAGGCTGCTGAGCAAGGAAAGGCAATCACTATTCCCCTGTTTCTACCAAAAACAACACTTTAAAGGGTCAACGCAGCACTTCCACATACCCAACTGCCAGAGGAGCCAGGACGCCAGCTGGGTACCAGTTCTGCCACCAACTCGAAAGCAGCTCTTTCTGCTATCCCCCACATTCTTAGCTATCCAGCCCAGGGCACCTCTTTACAAAGAAGAAAGAGAGCCACGGTGTGGACGTGTCCATAAAATAGCCCTTAAATGCACAGATGCAGAGAGTGGTACAAAATCCCAGATGAATCCATCAATCAACCGCAAGGAACATTATCAAAGCAACAGAGCTCATGCTAGCCCCAAGTAGAAGGAACAGATGATGTTTTCTCCCTGTCGCTAAAACACTGATGTAGTGTGCAGCCTGCTTCTATATTTACTCTGTTTTGGTATTGTGACTTCCACAAATGTTTACATAGAGAACACCTGTTTACATAAGTAAATTGAACAAAACAACCAAACCCAGGGGCCAGACTGGAGCAATTAGCCCTTGTACTTAACCCAAGCCAGCCAATTATAACAAGCAGTCACAGGGCAAGTCTTGGATTCATTTGAAGACTGAGCATGGCAGCAGTAGTGAGATTCAGGCTGATGTGGGTGTAATCCAATCTGAACGAGAAAGAAGTTTTCTCCTCGTCTATTTACCAGATACATGACGACTAATGATCAGTTAGTTCTGTGATGCCTACCTACAAGGGTGCCCGCCACTCTGCTGGAAACGGAAGCATGCTACCCACTTAAGAATGAGCATGCTGAAATCAACCTGCATTTCTCTCAGTCTTGGGAGTCGTCCTGGGGGTAGGTACTAAGTGTAACACATTTTCCAGATGACGGGGCAGGTTAAGGAACCTGCTTAGGTCACACAGTGGTAAAGACCAGCAGCAAGACCCAGACCCCAAAGCCCGGCTCTACCACCCAAGTTCCAAATCATAGAAGGCTCCTGACCGTTTCAATTCTTAAATGGTGTAGCATGCTACAATGCTGCATCACTCCCCCTACACACACACACACACACACACACACACACACACACACACACACACACACACTGAGAGCACACACTCAGATACAGAGCTGCCCTCTACCCAAAATTCTTACTTATAATGTGCATGGCCCCAGATCCCAAAGGCACTAGTATTTTTACCTGTCTACTAGAGAGCCCTATACGTTCAGTTAACACAGGTACCTACTACCCTCGAAGGTCAAAGAAATTGGAAACCGTCTCTTTCAATGTGGAGGGTCAGCATCAAATTTGAAACCAATCACAACTATTTCTAAAAGGCAGAACAACTGCAGGAAGCAGTGATGTAGTTCAAAAACAATGTACTCCCTAGAAATAAAAATGAAAAAGATAGGAAGGAAAGGGGGAGGGGAGGGGAGGGGAGGGGAGGGGAAGAGACGAGACGAGACGAGACGAGACGAGACAGCATTAGTCTTACTTATCATGACCTGGTCTACTTAAGCACCTGGCTTGATCATCTCACTGGACTCAAACACAGGTCTACAGCTATAGCTCAGTGGTAGAGCACTTGCCTAGAAAGCATGAGGTCCCAAGTTCAAATCCCAGCCCTGAGAAAAGGTAAAAGTAAAAAGAACTGGAATATAGCTCAGTGGCAGAGTACCTGCCTGTCATGCATGAGGCTACAGGTTCGGTCCCCAGTGCTACAAAAGAAAAGAAAAATGTATTTCCTGAAAGTGAGGTAACCTCCATCCACTGTCTGATTATGGGTGTCGAGCTTAAGAGGTACCAGATGTTCTGTCCCAGTTGCCTATCCAGTGAGTAGAGAACCTACATTCAACCCAGCTCCAAATCACGTGACTCTTCAAACTCTCTAGAAGGCTTAAAGAAGATCCATGAACATGGGGCTGAGGGGTAGCTGTTAAAACACTTGTTGGTCTTCCAGCAGTCCGGAGATCATTTCCAAGTGTCTACGATATGTGGCTCACAGTTCCAGCTTTAGAAAACCCAACATCATCTTCTGTGTGCCCTGGGCTGGGTTGTTCAGGTTCTTGCTAATAATGAGACAGGGAAGATAGCATGGTCCTTATGAGAGGCACTGTCTGTGTTCTGAAGACCAGCATCCAAGATGCTACCTTTTGTCACGACGTGGCACCCTCTTCTACGTCCCCAGCAAGAGGCTCCAGTTTTCCACTCATGAGCAGAGAGAAGCACCCAGATCCAGCATAGGAAACAGACTATGGGAGTCAGTCCTCAAAGACAAGGTTTCGAAATGGATGCTTCTAAAGTGGTTCCACCCTGAAAATAACTAAGTGACTTGAACACTCTGCCAGGGACAGGGACCAGTACCTCTGTGGTCCCCCTGTCAGCTCTTCTATCTCCATCATTAGTGGATCTTTTTAGAGCTGGAGAAATCTTTGGGTCTCTCTGGCTGAGGAAGGCAGAGCCAGAAACAAGTGGCCATGCGGACACTAGTTTATCACACTGCCTCCTTAGTCTGAAAGAGAGTTCATGATACAGGCAGGCGCAGAGGACAGGCTCAGATTGCCTGGGATCCACTTGGTGACTGACATGCTTGCAATAGCAGAGACAGGATCATCAACTAGAGTGAGCCTCCTAGTGAAAATTAGTTTTATTACCCCCATTGCCTGATATGTGTGTGCTATTTGGTGAAATATTATTGAATGTAAAACACAGAAATTCCTTCAAAGTTAATATTTTATGATATACTTTGTATCAGTTTAGGCTGAAATATTTAT
Organism: Mus pahari; assembly: GCF_900095145.1. Classification (NCBI taxonomy): domain Eukaryota; kingdom Metazoa; phylum Chordata; class Mammalia; order Rodentia; family Muridae; genus Mus; species Mus pahari. Next base: position 126,337,735 of record NC_034593.1, on the reverse strand, counting down.
CAACGTGTTCTATGGCTGCCTGGGCAGGAATTTATTCAAATTTATTCCATTTTGCTATTTGTCTCATACCGATTGCTACTGATAAATTTTCTGAGTGTATAAACTAAAGAAGCATTCATTCAAATTTATTTCATATTACAATTTCCTTTTTATTACCATTATTCACCAAAGTATATGTTTGTTTTTAAAAGCTAGGAGGACGTATGACAAAAAACACTGTCTACATGTAAATGGCATCAGCCACTGTTCACCCGTAAGTTTCCTCTACTGTCTACGACTTAAAGAGTCGAGGGAGGGGGCTGTAGAAAAGTCACTGTGACTTCCCACCCTGTCCCAGGACACAGCATTTGCAAAAGCAAGAGATGCTTCTCCCTCCACAAAGGGGGAGGGGGAAGTTCTACTTTCAATGCTTTCTTTTTTGAAGTACATAAATATTTTCCCTCAAAGAATTATTCTAAAACTTGGAATGGTGTTGGGGCTGGAGAGAGAGCTCAGCAGAAAGAGCATTTGCTGCTCTGCCAGACGTCCGTAGTTGGGTTCCTAGAACCCATATTAGGTGGCTCACAGCCTCCTGTAATTCCAGCCCGGAGAATCTGACACCACCTCTGGCCTCCATTACTTACGTGTAGTGTAATAAAAAAGACTAAAATAGATAAAAATTTGGAATGCATTTTAGAAATCTATATCGTGTATATGTGTAGGTATAGGTGACGCATTAGGGAACCTATCCAGGGCTGTGCATATGCTAAGCATACACTCCTCCAAAGGTCTGCATATTTTCTCCTCTCATTTATTGTTTTCATTGTTTGAAACTTGAAATACATGAAAATGAAGTGTTTTGAGCAAATCCAACTTTATTCTCGAATCTGTAACTTTTCCCACCCCTCCACAATTTCCCCTCCCAACTCCATGTGCTCTTTGCTGTGAACTCACCTGTCCACAGAGTGATGCCTGTTGGTGCACAGCGGTGGGAACATCTACTGGAGCATGGCATCAGATCCGTGAAGAGAACTGACTCTCCTTCCTGCCTGCAGTCACACTTCCAATTGCCAGAGCTGCTCAGCTAGGGGATGGGGCTTTCATCTCCCATCTACGTTGGGATATTGGCTGGCTTCATCTTGTGCAAGTCTGGTGCATGCATTCACAGCTGCTGTGTGGTCATGTGTGAAGAGGCCCTCTCACGTCTGGTAAATACTATTATGCTGCAGATGTCCAGTACTTATTACTCTTATAAAATCCATTTCCCTTCTTCCAAGATGATTTCTGAGCCGTGGGAACACTAGGTATGATATAGATTTCCCATTGGAAGCTTAACACTCTATAGTCTTATTCTCTGCACTGACCAGCTGTTGGTCTCTGCATTAATCCCTATGCACTGCAAAGAAACTTCTATGATACAAGTTGAGAGATGCACTGACATATGGTTATAAAGATAAGGGCTAAGGTGGAAGTTTAAAACTATGTCCATTTAGCAGAATAACAGTCTTAAGTTCTTTCCCTAGAGATTATGACCCACCTGACCACAGATTTTTGGCCAAATTAATGATACAAGGCATGGGTTCCATCTTGTGCAGCTGGCCTTTAATCAAATCAGAAAGTGGTTGGTTATCCCCATAACACTGGTATCCCTATTGCATCAGTGAGATTATCTTGCCAGGTTTGTCATGGCTATACAGCTCACAGGGTTCATAGCTGGGCAGCACAGTTAATTCTTTTCTTCCCCAGTAGTATGCACAGAATCTTCCAGCAGTATAAAAGGTAGCTAGTAGGCGTGACATTTGCAAATGAGTATCTGCCTGATTTCTCCATACATGACTCATTTGTATGATGCCTTCTGCAGTAGAATCTAACCATCAAGTCCTGAAGGCAAGAGCACAATAATGTTTGGATGCATCTACAAGACTCCTATTGGTCAACAGGAGCAACTGCTAAAGCAGGTTTCCATATGCTTTTTCAAAGGTTTGTTGTACCCAGGGTTAGGGTTAGGGTATGTATAATATCTTCCTTCACACACACCCCCTCCCGTACCCTGTCTTCCCATACACCACCCAATTTAACCCCTCCCTTTCCCCATTCATGTACCTGCACTTTATCTCCCTTCCCCTAAAAACTTCTTCATCTATTACTAGGTTTGATGATTTCTCTATGTATTCCAGTGTAAGCACACACATAGCTTAGGATTCGATGTGGCAATAACCCATGAGAGAGAGCATGTGGTACTTATCTTTCCAGGGCTGTTACCTTTCTTAGAATGCTCCTTTCTAGCTCCATCCATTTACCTGCAAATGTCTTTATTTCATTCTCCTTAGCAGGTGTATAGTATTCCATTGTGGATATGTACCACACTTTCAGGATATTGTGAGTAGAAGAGCAATGAATGGATGAATCTGTAACTCTGTGGTAGAATAGAGTCTTTGGGAATATGCCCAGGAGTTTACAGTTGGCTCACATGATAGATCTGTTTCTAATTTCTTTAGGAACCTCTGCACTCATTTCCCTATTGGCCAAGCCAGTTCGCACTGCTATCAGCAATGGTTAAATGCTTCCTGCTCTTCACATCCGCTCCAGGACTTGTTTTATACATACATGCAATTCTGGCCATTCTGACGAAGAGGAAATCTCACCAGTTGTAATTTACATTTCTTTAATGGCTAAAAACACTGAATGCTTTAAGACTATTTCTCAGGAATTTGTATTTCTTCTTTTTAGCTTCTTGCCCCAATTTGTAATTGTTTTTGTTTGTTAGTTTGTTTGTTTGTTTTCCTGGCCAAAAATATAATTTGGAAAAAAACACAGCATCTTTACCCAATAGTGCTGATCAAACTGAATAGCTACATGTGGAAGAATGGGGCTAGCTCCTAATACCACCCTGCACAAAGTTCAGTTCTGAAGGAACCAAGGACCTCAAAGTAAAACTAAGTACCCTGAACCTCCAGGAGAAGGTGGAAAAGAGTCTCAGCTTAGATGTGTAGGAAGGGGCTTTCTCGAGAAGATCCCAATAGCATAGACATTAAGGTCAACAACTGACAAATGGGACCACATGACACTAAAAAGCTTCTAGACAGCAAAGGATGCCATCATGCTAGAGAGCGAAGAGGCAGTGTGCTGAGAGCAAATAAAAATCTTTACCAGCTATAGCTCTAACAGAGGGTTGGTGTCTACCACATATAAAGAACTCAAACAAACAAACAAACAAACAGAAAGGTCTCTCTACATCCAAGAAATGAAGAGGTTAGGGAGTTATGAGCCTCTCACAGGTTTCAACTGGACTGAATCCCAAACACCCCGTGCCATCTCTGAGGCAGAGAGTGTGGGGTCCCTCAAAGGACGGATGAAGGCAAAACCAAGGTGCACCCAGATTCACTCATTCACTGGACTGCTCTTCTCTCCACTTTCCTAAGCCACACTCTTTGTACACCACAGACTTCAAAGGCAATCAGAGGCGTCGCAGTTCTTGAGCACAGGAGAACAGTCAGCAGTCCCTTGGGGGCACCTACCACTTATCATGTGTTCCCATCACGGTGGTCTCCTGGGGTACCTACCACTTATCATGTGTTCCCATCACAGTGGTCTCCTGGTGGACTTTTACTGTTTGCAATACTTTGGGAGGAAGAGGGGGAACTCTAGGAACCAAGTTGGTTGACAACCTTCACAAGAGGCACTGATGGTCTGATGATATATGGTAATAACACCCCACTTCCCGCTGCCAAGATGACATAGTCCAAGCGTGTGGCCAGCAGAACACTGAACATGGGATGGACAGTCAATGTGAAATGAGCTTATGAAGTCTCTTTTGGTCACTGTCACACGCCACTAAGGGAAGCCATGCTGTCCAACCCTTGGGCGAGGTCTATGTGTAAGAACAAGGTGTCCAGCCAGCATCTCTCAGAGCAACTCTGAGGGCAGATTCCCCACACCCTAGGACTAGAGAGCCTCTACCCACAGCCTGGCTGCAGCTTCATGAGACTGGCCACTGGCCATTCCCTGACTTCTCATTCTCAAACCATGTGAGACCTTAAGCTTGCTTTACAGTGCAAGGGTTTTGGGTGATCTGGAAGACAGTGATAGGTAACTAATAGATATCAATATTCACATTCTTCTCTCGGCTTTCTCCAGCTAGGACAGCATGAGTTACGTCTGCAAACAAGAAACCGGATGGCGTGGCTTTATAAACTTCGTTCTCTGTGGACTTAGTCTTTGACCTCCCAGCTGGGCTGCCTTTTTTACACTGTAACAAACATCAAAGAGAACCAGTGAGAGGGTGGGGCATTTATCTTGGCTCCTTGTTTGAGGGAATGCTGTCCACTGAGGCAGAGAGCCATGGTAGCAGGAACCCTGTTGGCAGTGCAGGCAGCTCAGGGCTGGGTATACCAGGAAGCAGGAGTCGATTTTGAAGACAGATGCAACACCCAGCAGTCTACTTCAACCAGCTAGGCCCTACCCCCTAATGGCCCCATGGCCTACAAAACAGCACACCAGCTGAGGACCAAGTGTTCCGACACAGCCTGTCCAGGACACGTCTAATCAAATCATGATGCAGGTCAAGGGCGGGCTAAACTGAAACGTGGTGGCTTTCTCTTAATGTTGCTTGATTCCTGGGTTGAAAACCATGTCAACGGGGCTTTAGATGCTACAGAGCAGATGTGGACATATAACAGCAAGCTGAACATCATTCTTTCTGGGGAATCCTTGATGTTACTGACGTTTAAACACAGCCAGCCTGGGTCTACCTTTCCCACTCAAATAAGTTGGTCCACTACCGCTTTTGTTGACTATAAAAGATTCCATGAAAACATTCTGCCATTGACTCAGGTGTGAGAGTGAACCATAAAGAACTAGAGGAAAATGCAGGGGAAATCTTCAGCTTATTATAAAGGCTTCTTAGGTCTAGACCCACTTTGTAGACTTGTAAATGGATACTGTGGAGGATAAGTTAGTGCTAAAGTTTATACAAGAAGCACTGATTGAATCAGAGGCCACACAGACTTGAGGAAAAGGCCTCAGACCTACATCTAAACACTCCTGGGGCTTATAATTTTATAGCAAGTGGCAGATCACTGGGGGAAGGAACATCTGGGTCTCCATTTACAGGACAGTAATAGGGAAAACAAAATGCTAATCAACATGGAACTTTTAAAATAAACATGTATCATATGGCTTTGATTTTAAATGTGGCCTCACTACTTTAACTCACCCATTTCCTGTCTTAATTGCAGTGTAACAACAGTACTTCAACTCTAGCAGTATAGAATGACTATAAGGCCCCCGAGCCCCCATAAGAAAACAAAGCATAACTGACACGTGTATCTCACCTGGCATTTTTTCCCCCTGATTGGTTGATTTTTCAAGACAGGGTCTCTCTCTGTATAGCTAGCTCTAGGCAGCCTGAAAGTTGCTCTGTAGGCCAAGCTGCTCGGACTCAGAGCTCCACCTGCCTGTGCCACCTGAGTGCTAGGATTAAAGGTGTACACCCTCACTGCCTGGCTCACCTGGCATTTCTTATGTGATGCATATACATGCATGCCTGAACCTGACCATATAATAATTCTAGGACTTGAGAATTTTAATATCTTCAGAGAATTTTCAATTTCTTCCCAAAATAACATACCCTTTGAAACTATCTGAATTCATAGCTTTGCTTATATATAAAACTTTGTAATATTTGACTTATCAATTCTATACATTTTTAAATAATGCAACATAGTCTTAGGAATAAAGGCATGCTTGCTTTGTTCTGAATTTAATCTAATTAATTGATTATCTCACACGGCAGATAAAAGGCTCTAGAGTGTTGTCAGAACTTTTCGGGCTCTAGACTCATAATTCTCTTAAATTCCCTGTCAACCATATTGTACCATCTGCAGTCCCCACTAAGTCCAAAGCACTCACTGTCATGTGTGTGTGTGTGTGTGTGTGTGTGTGTGTGCATGTGTGTGTATGAGAGAGAGAGAGAGAGAGAGAGAGAGAGAGAGAGACAGAGACAGAGACAGAGACAGAGACATATGTATGTATGGTCGCAAGGGATGCTAATAAATGAGAGATTACACTCATGCTCAGCCTGTGGATGAAAGGAAGGCTACATAAAGCAGGGCTGGCCCGGGGCTGGCTGGATCACAAAATGAAAAGGAGCAACCACAGAGAAGGTGGGGAAGTCCACCTCCGAGTTTTGTGGTTCATAGTGAAAGCAACCACTATTAAAGGGATAACACTTCTAAATCATGACACAAAGATGGGCTAGAGGTTAAAGAGGGGATGACACATCTTCAGACACTATCACAGTGTACATCAGGATGGAAGCGAGGGTGGCTTGCAAGAAGAAGGTCTCCAGTGATAGTGTTGCCAGTTGGGGGTTATTCAAAGCTGATTATCTTATGAAGAAGGTTAAGTTTAACGGAAGGAGATGCCTGATGTACCATGGGTGTCTGCTGGGACATCCCCACAGAGTGGTGCGCTCCATTTGTTCTATGTGCTTCTGAATATGGGCTGAGCCCACAGGGGGGATAGATGCTGCATGGTGTCCAACAACCACTGTCTCTCTTAGCCAAGTGTCTAAAAAGGCCAGCAGGGGTGGCCTTCATTTAGCTGATCACTCTGTCCATCAAAGGACCAAGCAAAAACAAGCATGTTGGGGCTTTGCTTTTCTGCTTGGGGAAGGTAAAACTAGAGCAGCCGAGAGCTGTTCCTCGCGCTACCTGGGGACAAGCTTGCCTAGAAATGAAGCCAACATAGAAAGGCAGCAAAACAAAGAATAAGAAAGAGATTTCTAACATTACTGAGGCACTTGAACAAGGCCAATAGCAAAAGAAATGCTCACGGAATCTTCCATCATGGAACTAACACATTTCTGTTAGTTTACAGGTCCGTCAGTGTGCGGAATGTAACAGAGATTTTCAGCCAGCTTAGACTGTAAATACCTTGTGCAACTTATTGTTTCCATTTAATCACATTGATTAGAGTTGATGCTTTGTGACACGGGAGTTATCCCTACACATAAGCCACCTACTCTTAATGGGGTTCAAATGCCACCCAACTAGAGATGTGTCTAAAATTAAGGTACAGTATTAATCATTATAACAGCAAGTGTCTGCTAACCTAGAAAAGGTATATCTGACTTTAAATAAATGTTGATTATTAGTACTATAAATGCTGTTAATATCTGTGCATTCATATAGGATTCAAATATCAACCCTCCCAACATTTGAGAGTAAAAAGTTTTATGCCTTCATTGTACATGAGGGGGAAGTGACTCGGGGAGGTTGAGAGACTTATTCAGCACCACGGCAGACGGGAAGGTCAGGGCCCAGATGGAGCAGAACACGATAGCCAGAACACTTGCTCTTGGACACTCGATGCCACTCTTCCAGAACATTCGGCTGCCACTGAAAGACCACATGCTTGGCTCTGCTGTGCTCAGCCTTTAGCCCTAAGCCATCCCCTACTACAATGACCTAAAAGACCGCAGTGTACAGAGCATCTCTGGGGGGGCAGCTTTCCCATTGCAGGTTGCAAACATGAGCTGGTCACAGAAAGAAATATATTCTCAGAATATGGTATGTATATTTCTTATAAGGGTGCTTTGTGAAATATACATATGTCTATGCTTAATGAGTGCCATGCTATAAGGCATATTTCATTATAGATCATCGTCAGGAAGCATTTGAAGGCTTACAAGGCAGAAGAGGACGCTGTGTGAATTTTGGTTGTAAAACTGTCTAAACCACGGTTCACGGGCACAGGCAGTGGATGCCAAAACCGAACATTCTCCCAGGTAAGAGGAATGGCAGAACTGAGCCACGTTGTAGCCCGCTTGCCAGGAGAAAACCTCAAACTCAGGCACCTAAGAATTCCCTGAGGGCCCTTTGCTGTAACTAAACATTAGAGACCAAGGGTCCTTTCAGGTCCTTGGCATCTGCTGCTCATGGACGTCCTGAATGATTCTGCCTCACTCAAGGCTAAAACAGAACCACGGGGGCTGATAGTGAGACAGAATGGGCTGGACACAAGCTGGACACGTGTCAGCGTGTATAAGGGCGGGGCTCTCAGTAGCCCCTCCCACACCCATAAGGCTGAAGTCAGAACTCACCAGGAAGGCTTGAGTTCAGAGTGTGTGCAGGAGGGGGAGGGTCAAGATGTCTAAGCAGAACTGGAACCTTGACGTGAGTTCAAAGTCTCAAGCCCCCACCCACCGTCCCTCCTGTGTAGCCAAGCAGGAAGTTGGGAAGGCTAGGAGCAATGGAGGGTCTCACACCTGACCTTAAGCTTACCATCCCACCAGGACTCCCCTCCTCGGAAGGAAAGGGAGCTCCTGACATTTTTATTAAATGGCTGTCATCAATTGCTTCTGAGAGTAAAGCCACACATTTTATCACGTTTCCTTTCGCTCCCAAATGGCAAGGGGTGGGTCTGAGCCCACGTCTGAGCTCTGAGCCAAGATCAACTGGCAGCGAATTTCCAGCCATTGCCCGTGAAACTGGAAGGGCCAAGGAAGACCGTTTCATTACAGCTTCATCCATAATGCATTACGTTCAACTCTCATATGAACCAAATTCATTAACACAGCCGATAGTATATCCTCAGACTCACTCTCTTCCTAACTGACATCACACCCACCTGAGAGTTATTTAACTTCTGCAAGACGGGAACCGCTTCCTCTCTAGCGACAGAAGGCATTAGCCCTCGGTGGTTGGATGCCCTCGATTTGCGGGATGGCTAGGCCTCTTTGTACATGCAATGGCAGGTCAGCACCTCTCTCAGGAAAGGTCCTCACAGGTGTGAGCATGCGAGAGAGTCTCGGTAGGATTCCTAGGAGACTCGTGGCCAGAAACCCTTCATAACCCCTGAGAAAAGGGGTTCTAATCCCTATGCCATTTCAGTTTTACTTATGTATGTTTGTTAGATGGTGTGAAGGATGGATTGCAAGGCCTAATGAATAGCAGGCAGGTGATCCCTCACTGGGCTGTATGCCCCGTTCTATGTCATATATAACAATGTTAAACATGGTCATGGCAAAAAAAAAAAAAAATCTGTCCACTTACGAAGTTATTTTCTCTCAATGATACTAAAGCAACAAAAATACAAGCTATTTAAGGCTATTACTCTTCAGAAATGACCAGCTAAGTATTTAAACTCCAAATTATTTAGAATTTGGCATAGGCTGGTGCCAAGAGGCATATATATTTCATATGCATGTATATATACACAACTATGTGTGTGATATAGTACACAACTATATGCTATATTAAATGAATAATAATTCATTTAACATAGCTAATAATTTAGTGAATCAATTCTCATCCCTCACCGATCCTCTCTCTGGACACTGGGGCTTGGTAGGTGCTACAAATCTGTTTCCCTTTTTCCTGTCTCTTGATGGGCAGCATGATGCTGGCGGCTCAGATGCAGCACAAAATGGCAGCTCTATGACCCAGACCTACCTAGTGATCACAGCATCTTACCTTGTGCTACAGGGATCGGCTTGGGAATACCAAGCCAGTGAGAGGCCAACCTGAGATTCTTGTATGTGCAAATGCTTAAGTACGTGTGCATACATGAATGTGCGTGTGTGTGGGGGGGTGGGTATGCATGTGTGTATGGGTCAAGAGGCAAACGATCATCTCTGGAGCTCTTAGGAGGCATCTTCCAGGGTGTTTAGTTGAGACAATATCTCTCACTGGCCTGCGGCTTTCCAAATAAGCTAAGCAGGCAGTGCCAGGACTCTGTGCGTAGCTCCGCCTCCCCACGCAGGCGCATAAGCTTGGCTTTTTCACATGAGTTCCAGGCTTTTCCCCAAACCCAGTGATTCTTAGTCAAGTATTAAACCTGCCTGTTAGAGTTGTTAAACTGTCCTGATGCCAGGGGAGGGGAAGAAGGAAGCTAATCAGGAGAAATCAAAGGCAAGGAATTGAAGAGCATTAGAACTCAGGCAGACCACGGCATACGGCATTTCCAGGGTGTGAGCCTGTATCCTCCATCTCTCAGAATGCACCGAGAACAGGGTCACCTCTGCTCTCTTGATTCCTCACCTCCCCAAGAGCAGCTGGAGCATGTGGCGTTCTCATGTATGAGGCGGATTTAAAATGATCCATGGCCCGTCCACTGCTACCTTTCCTGATGTACCCGCATGCAGGTTAACCGACAACCGAGTCCATTTAATTAACAGTACACATTTTCAGCATCTCATGTGATAGATACTTAAGTTCAAGGCTGTATTTTACGAACTAACATCTTAAAACGGAACAGTAAGTAAAATAGACTGCCAGATAACACTGTGAGTATTAAATCGCCTAATTTTCCATCTAAACGTCCTAGAGTAAATTAAATAAAAGCTGAACAGATAAAATAGCATTTTAGAGCCAACCTTACACTCCAAGAAGCAGGAAAATTAAAGGTGAGGCCAAAAACACTAAAATGCATCTTAAATGTTAGGTAGCTTAAAACTGTTATCTCTAGGTGGCACTATTTCAAAAATTAGAAAAACAATTGAGAAGGCTGGGAGGGAGCTTTTCCAAATGGTCCATCTAAACCACACAATCTAGGTAATGGGGGTGGGGGGGGGGAGATGAGCATTCAGAAATAAAGGACAAGGTAATGATCTAGATTGAAAATAATGACATCTTTCTCCCTTTAAAGAATGAACTCACTCCATAAAAAATGATTCACACGCTTTGATGGGAGTTGTCTCCGTGGCAAAATGCACATCTTGGCATTTTCAGGCGCGGCCCGAAGTTGCTTCTAAGGACGATTAATTCGGAAGGCCAAAATGAGCAGCAGCTTAGGCAACACAACATCAGATCCGATCTTCCAAAGGGAACGTCCAAAGCGTTCCTGCAGATACATTAAATTCTAAAGGGGGCTTTGAATCAATGGGTTTTGCTCAAAACAGACCACCAGTTACACTTGATTTTATTTCTAATGTAAAATTCTTTTATAAAAAGAAGCATCTTGCCCCAACTCCCTAAAAAGATTTAAGGTATCTGGTTCCAAGCCCAGCATATAACATTTTAGTAACTTTATTTTTTTAGACCTGAAATTTATTTGACTTGAAATATGAGCCTACTGAACCCACAGTCCTGCCATGACTTAGCCAGACTCCCAGCTGCACTCTCTTTGTTCTGGGTGTGAAACATCAAGGAGCAAGCAGACAGGAAAGTACCCACTTCACAGCCTATACGCTCTGCCACACCAGCTACACAACCTGAGTCGCTGCCCCCAGGAAGACACCACTGTACAGGTCGTCGTCATCGTCATCGTTGTCATCGTCATCGTCATCATCATCATCATCACCACCACCATCATCATCACCATCACCACCATCATCATCATCATCATCATCATCATTATCAAGATTCACTCTAGGGCTGGGGAGTCAGCTCAGCTGGAAGACCACTTTCCTAGCATTCATAAAGCCCTGGGCTTGGTCCCCAGCACTATGTGGGTGTGGTGGTACCCACACACTTCTCATCCCAATACTCAAGAGGGAAACAGCAGGGATCTGAAATTCAAGGCTGGATGTCAAGATGCTGCAGTGCCCAGCCTGATGAACCGAGTTTCATCTCTGGGAAGAAGAGAACAGACTCCTGCAAGTTGTCCTCTGATACTACACATACAACATACACTGTGGCATGCATGCACACACACAAACACACAAGCACACAAACAATTTTTTAAAGGATTTATTTACTTTATGTATGTGAGCACACTGTAACTAAATGTCTTCAGACACACCAGAAGAGGGCATTGGATCCCACTATAGATGGTTGTGAGCCCCCATGTAGTTGCTGGGATTTGAATTCAGGACCTCTAGAGGAGCAGTCAGTGTGCTTAATCACTGAGCCATCTCTCCAGCCCCAACATTTTTCTTTTTTTTAAGTTTAAGGTCATCTTCAGCTATACAGTAAGTTTGAGATCTGCTCAAGTTACATGAAACCCTATCTGGAAAAATAAGAAAAAAAAAAAAAGATTCATTATGGATTACCTTTAAAAGTCCCATCTTAAATACAAAGCTTTCTGAAATCAGTGTATAACCTCTAGGTTATTTACAGTTTAAATTTGGTTAGGTGCTTACAGGCTTTTTATACAAAATTCTGGATTTAATGAATGACACATCTTAAAGTATTCTGTTATCAAAGAGTAAATATAAACTGTGTTAAAAATGAGTATTAAATATGCATGAAAATGGAACAAAAGTTTTGACTTAGACCTGAAGGATAGATACACAGATCTGAGGATGCGCTTCCGACAGGACAAGTCTCGCTTTCTAAGCAAGAGAAAACACATGACAAACACATATGGAAACAAACATTTACCAAGTACTTCCAGGCATCGGTTTGAGGCGCACATTGGGGAAAAGACCACAGGAAATATCCCGCCTGCTGCACTGCATTTTAGATCATAGAGGTTGTAAGGAACAGATTGCAAACTCCAGAACTTTCCCTGAGGCAAGGCCTAGATTGTAAGTGAACTTGACCTACAAAGACTGAAACAGGTGTGACATCCAGCAAGGTCCCATGGCAGCAGAGATGCTACCTCCTGACCCAGGGGTTGGCTTCATGGGTCTTTTCAGTGTGAGAAAACATGTCACACGTGCTCTTTTCTGAGGAGACAACACATGGGTCCCTGGACCTCTGCCCTGCTACCTACACAGCCTCCCATCCTGCTGTTCTCTGTAGTCATACAGGTCTAGTCTTCATTCCTTCACTCTCCCGCTTCTCATCCACTGGGCATCGTCCTTCTCATAGATGAATGGGATAATCTCACTAATCGAGCTTCATTTCACATAGTGCCTCAAATAAGCCTTTTTTGGCCACCTATGACACCTTATCTGCCATGCTCAATGGCACACAAGTCCTGGGAACTGAGGTTGGAAGGCAATGGAGTAAGACCCTTGTCAAAACAAACACAAAATAGAAACCTAACAAAATAACTTGGAAATCCGATCCTCCCTTTTAAATAGAAAAGACCTACCACGGTGTTGGAGGATGGTGATTAATTATTTTAATTAATTCTATCATAAACAGAAATGCTGTCAACTCATCCTTCCCATACAGTAAGACTGGTAAGTTACTGTGGGCACAAGCACATCCATTTACAGCCACATGTGTGTCCTACACACAGGATGCACACACCGACTTTGCTGAGAATGCTCTGGGACCTCATAATTGTTGCACAGTGTTGGCCTGAGAGGCAGAGGAGTTGCATGCCAATGCTGTGGGTGGAAAAGTGAATCCATCCTTCCTGCAGAAGGATGTACAGATGAGAATTACATCACTGGTGGACGATGGCCTTCCTGTCTCAGGAAGCTCGGGGGGTCCTAGCTGCCTTCCATTCAGCAGGGGCGGCGTTCAACCTTGCTCAGAACATGAGTCACCTGGATATCAAGCCAACCTGGAGGAGAATCGAGGAACACTGGGGACACTGCAATAGTTCTGGGTCTGTCTATTAAATAGGATTTTTCCCATAAATGACAGTATATGAAAAATATGGAAAAAACAAAACCAAGACCCCCACAGTTTAAACTTATGTTCTCAGAAAGATAATGGAGTTATTGAATTATCTCCTGCCTTGGAATTCTTCTGCTAACAATTTTTGTGTTACTTCTCATTTGTTTTAGTCATGTTCACCAACAGGGATGTAAGGTCAGATGCCAAGAGTTTAAGGAAAATCGATAGGAGAAAAATCTTAAAACTGGGAAATTTACTTCTATTAACTTCCATTTGTTCTTCAGGCTGAGAACAATCACTGCTCACTTTCAGTGGCCGACGGCAGAGGTGGAAACACTGAGGAAGGGCAAAACCGTGACCTTGCTACTAATTCTCTGCTGAAACCAGTGGCAAAATATGTAGACTTCTATGTTTTCAAAAAATACCCAATTCTCACTGACTATATATGCTCAACAAAAGTGAGTGGAACATAATCCTTAATAAATTTGTAAAAAGTTATTGGAATATTTTCAAAAAAAAAAAAAGGAAAGCAAACCAAGAACCGCACACATGGTGTTAAATATGAAGTAATTAAATATTTGACTACATTTGAAGATCTTTCATTATATCCTAATACTCTTACGAGGAGTAACTTCAAGTCAGAGGCAATTAATGGACATGAAAAGATACCCATTAACAGCTATGTCCCTGCAATACCTAAACATGTCAAAATGGCATATGTTTTCCTACTAGCATTTTCTAAACAGGATACATATCCGCCGAAATGCAGATAGGACAAACAAGCTGTGGTCTCCAGAAATGCCAACGAGCCTGCTGAAGCAGAAGAGAGCACACAAATAGAGCTGGGTCTTGACCCAGAACAAGCGTGGGCAGCATCTGGCATGTTTGGCACAGTAAGACAATCCCCAGTAGAAGTTCTGCGTCCACAGTCTCTGCTCAGGGTTGGCTGGCTGCAGTTTGAAAGGCCGCTATTCCCTTCAAATTAGAATAAAATGGCCACCGCAGTGAGTTTATAACTACAATAGATACAGCAACATTCTGCTATTAAAGTTATTGTTAAAGCCACATACATAAAATATAACAGAATTCCAAGTAATTTATTGAGAGCCCAAAGTCAGTTAGGGGGCAGTTCCCATTCATTAAGCATATGTGTGTGTGCACAGTGACTTCCCTGTAAGAACACAGTGCAGAAAAGGAGAGGACAAAAGAGGGACTTCGAGCCAAGAAACATGTTAGTAGAAACATGTTCTACTGGACAGATGGTCATATGGCGGTAACTCATGCCAACTAAAATGTCCTAAAAAGGACAACAAACAAAACAAAACAAAACAAAACAAAACAAAACAAAACAAAACAAAAAAACTGCACTTTATCTGGGATTTTCTCCTCCACCTGGGGGGGTGGGGGCGGGCAGGGATACATGTTCCGGTATGTAAGTGTGAATGTATGTGTGTCATGATACCAACCTGTGTGCAAACATGATGCAAACCATCATACAAACATGAGGAAAACCTTGAGTGTTAGAATTCATCTGCTGCCCTGAGGTGCGTGTCTTGCTGTTCAGCATTGCATATGTCATGCTAGTTGGCCCATGATCGTCCAGGGATTCTCCCTGTCTTGGCCTCCCATCACACTGTACGAGTGCTGAGATTACAGACACTGACTTATATGGATGCGAGGGATGCGAACTCAGGCTTCATGCTGGCGTGGCAAGCACTTCACCCGCTGAGCCATCTCCCTAACCCTTTATTTAGGACCTTCCTTTAGTATAAGGGAAATATATGAGGCAAATCTTAATTGTGGGTCACTCTACAAATATTGAACAGTATTCCTCAGGCCTGTAAAATCAGTCTGAGAAACTACAAATAAAAAGAAGCCTGGGAAACCATGATGATGTATAATATAGTAACTTGGAACTGAAAGGGATAACTGGTCAACCCTACAGAACTCAGCACCAACAGCATGCAGCCCAGAGGTAGAAAGAGTATGCTGGCTAGTTGTATGTCAAGTTGACACGAGCTAGAGTCATCTGAGAGAAGGGAGCCTCAATAATGCTTTCATGCAATTGGGCCATAGGCAGGCCTATAGGGTATTTTTTAAATTAGTGATTGATGGGCAGAGGCACAGCCCATTATGAGTGATGCCACCCCTGGGCTGATAGTTCTGGGTTCTAAGGTTTTATAAAAAAGCATGTTGTTCAAGGCATGAGGGGCAAGCCATTAAGCATCACTCCTCCATGGCCTCGACATCAGTTCCTGTCTTCGGTTCTTGCCCACTTGGGGTTCCTGCCTTGGTTTCCCTCAAAGGATTATTATTCAGGACACGTAAACCCTTTTCTCCCCAAGTTGTTTGTGGTTATATACTTTCAGCACAGCAAAGATAACCCTAACTAGGACAGTGGGTCATGAGTAATAATACTACATGGCTATAAAAAAAAAGCTACTAAAGTTATGAAGAAAGCATGTTCTGAACCTTAGTCTATAATAATGCAGCAATTCTGCTTCATAAACTGCAAACATAACATGCTAACATGATAATAATAATAATGTCTTAATAATAGCAAGTTGAATGCTGGATAAATGGGAACTCTGTGCTGTCTGAAAATTTTTTTTGTTAATCTGAAATTTTTAACACTTAAGTTTAAAATATATATAATTGAGTATGGTCGTTGGAATAAGAATGGTTCCCATAAACTCAAACACCAGAATGTGTTTTGTGTACTTGGACACCAGAGAATGGCACTATTTGAAAGGACTAGGGGGTACGGCCTTAGAGGAGGAAGTGTGTCACAGTGGGTGGGCTTTAAGGTTTCAAAACATCTATTCCAAACTCAAAGTCTTTCTCTTCCTGCTGCCCTCAGATGCATATGTAAAACTCTCAGATACTTCTCCACCCCATGTCAGTATGCCTGCTGGCATGCTTCCAACAGTGACAATGGACTAAAACTCTCTGGAAGTGTAAGCCAGACCCAATTAACTGTTTACTTTTATAAGAGCTGCTATGGCTGTGGTGTCTCTTCACAGCAGTAGAACACCAGCTATGACACTGAGTTTAATGCTTTGGTTTCCACATAAAGACAAGGGAGAAAATACATCTCTGGTATTTCTGTCCATCTTCAATTTTTGTTTTAAGTTTTTGAGACAGTAGTTCTTCTATACTGGGTTAAAACAAAAGAGATCTTAAACAAATGGACCCGGAAAGGAAACCTCTAAAGTCATTCATGCCACTCTCCCCACAGGGACCAACCTTGCCTGAGAAAATGTCAGAAAGGAGCGAAGGTGCTGGGATTTGGGGAGTGAATGCTGTACCCCCAACCTCATCAAGCTCTGTGAAGATGCCCACAGTGAAAGGGGTCCTCTGTGGCATTCTCTCAACTCCTCTGAGCATAGAACTGATTGAGAAGGGAGGGAGGCTCTGCAGAGCTGAAGTTTCACAAGAGTTTTATAAAAGGCCAGGATAGTCAGGATGCTGGCTCCCCACTCCCAAGGCTCGGAAGAAGCCTACCTTTTCTACGTCACCCCCATCTGTGCAGGAGTATCAGGGTCTGTGATTCTTGGTACTTCTGTAGTTGCCCAGTCGTGTTTAGTTACTGACACAGGAAGCAGGCATCTCACACTAGAGTTGTTCAATGTTCTCAAAGGAAGGTGAGGGTTGAAGCCTGCGCAGTCGGCGAAAAGGATGGGGGGGGGGGGCGCAGACTCCAAAGATACTTTCCCACTGCTCAGCACCTACTGTGCTTCGGTGGCTGGCTTTAATTTGTAAGGAAGAGCTATAGCATCTTGGGGAAATTTCTTCAGAAACTGTGAATATGATATCAGTGAAGACAACACAAGTCCTCGGCAAACTCAGAGGACCTGCAACAGCCTTCAGACCGATCTTCATTTAAAAAAAAAAAAATGTTTATTTACTTAATGTATATGGGTTTGTTTTTTTTCTGTACATGTCTGGGTAAGATGTGTATGTCTGGTATCCATGGAGACTGTAAGAGAGCAATGGATTTCTTTGGGCTGCTGTTACTTCTGATAACTCAACCAGAACAGGTAAAGGGATGCAAACAAGGTCACGATGGACATAAAATGTTTTCTAGCTCAAATTTGTTCAGTCTGTGTCTGGAGAGAAAACTCAGTAGTTCAAGTGCTTGCTACACAAGGAAGAGGACCTGGACCTGGATCCCTAGCTCCACATAATGGTAAGCGGGCATGGTGACCCGCCTGTAATTCCAGCGCAGAGGCAGGGACCCATGGGAACAAGCTGGCTAGCAAGACTAGCTATACTGACAAACTCTGGGTTCAACTGAGGAATGCGACAGAAAGCAAATACCAGCATCAAACTTAGGGCCCCATGTCCATATGGAGGCATACTTGCCCACATTCACACACTTGTGCCCATGTGCGTGCAAACATGCATACAAATTAATACCCACACATGAGAAAAATTAAATGTCTTCACTTTTTAAATCTTGTCATTAAACACTCAAGCTTCGTTGCTTAAACCTTCATGTATGCATGCTCGCAAGTGTAACATGTGCACGGCAGACCAAAATTTTAATTTGATTTTATACGAATGATGGCAAAAGATTCCCCAGTCCTACCCATGCTAGCCAGTGACGTTTGTTATAGTATAATATGTCAATCATCTAGGGGTGAGGATTTTATTGAATCAAAACTTAGCTGGCTGAGACCCAGAAGAGGGCACAGAACCCTCCCTTAGAATCGGTTGGGCTTGGGCTATTTTGTCAATCACTCAGATACTTACTTTCAACCACTGCTGTTAAAAGCAAGCTGACAAAGATAAAAGGTATATGCACCTAAAGAACTTCCCATCCCAAATCCAAGAGAACAAATGGGCTGGGCTGGAGTTCACAGAAGGAGCACTTGCCTACAATACATGAGGCCCTAGGCTCAACTGCAGAGCGATAAGGAATAAAATAAAACATTTCTCTATAATTCATAGTTGGGTGATACTCTAACCTTCCATTAATAAAAGCTTAAAAGCTCCCAATCTCCTGCTCTAACAAGAGTTCAGAACTGAGATTAGTGGTAGGAAGCAGGAAGAGGCTCTGAACAGCCAGTGGAAATGGCTGCATGCGGACACCCTCTGCCCTCACTGGGGATTTCAGTCTGCTGGCCCTTTAGAGGTGAGCCGCTTTTGCAACTCCTGGTTAACATATCCACAGCATCAAAATGCTCTGAGAGCTTCCTCCTACCAACGCCACATTCCAGCTGGTGATTCCTCTGCTCTCTATACTGCTTTTCTGGCTACTCCATCAGTCTCCCACATCCACAGGCACCTGCATACATCAAAGAGTCTCAGCAAAGCAGAGATGCCCCAGTGTGGCAAGTCCATCAGACTGTGCTGGGGGCCACAGTCAAGTCCATCAGACTGTGCAGGGGCCACGGTCAAGTCCATCAGACTGTGCAGGGACCATGGTCAAGTGCAGGGGACACGGTCAAGTCCGTCAGTCTGTGCAGGGACCACGGTCAAGTCCGTCAGTCTGTGCAGGGACCATGGTCAAGTCCATCAGACTGTGCAGGGACCATGGTCAAGTCCATCAGACTGTGCAGGGACCACGGTCAAGTCCATCAGACTGTGCAGGGACCACGGTCAAGTCCGTCAGACTGTGCAGGGACCACGGTCAAGTCCATCAGACTGTGCAGGGACCACGGTCAAGTCCATCAGACTGTGCAGGG
>NC_034593.1:126264566-126318371 GCF_900095145.1 Mus pahari | reverse complement strand
TCCGTCAGTCTGTGCAGGGGCCACGGTCAAGTCCATCAGACTGTGCAGGGACCACGGTCAAGTCCATCAGACTGTGCAGGGACCACAGTCAAGTCCGTCAGACTGTGCAGGGACCACGGTCAAGTCCGTCAGTCTGTGCAGGGGCCACGGTCAAGTCCATCAGACTGTGCAGGGACCACGGTCAAGTCCGTCAGTCTGTGCAGGGGCCACAGTCAAGTCCATGACACTGTGCAGGGGCCACAGTCAAGTCCATGACACTGTGCAGGGGCCACAGTCCAACTGAGAGGCAGCAGGATTTCTCTGACTCCTAGACAACACATTCAAAATAATAATTTATCTACGGCCGTGGGCAAAGTAGGGTAAACAGCCCTGCAAATACCCGCACTTTAGTAAGAATGACACAGAATAAGCAAAGAGAAAGAACCAACTTCCCATGAGAGTGGAGCAGCAGAGCCCTACCCAGGTCTCTGCTCTTCTTCTGGCTTATATGAAGTGTTTACGAGTTTATCCTGCACTGCACCCATGCACGCACACACGCACGCATGCATGAACACACGCACCTACCCTCGCACGCTTGCACTCACGCATGCGCAGATGGAATGATCTGAGACGACAGAAAGACAAGGTCTCTTTTTAGTTTTTGCAACAAAATGGCAGTGATGAGGCTAAGCCATCAGACTCTCTTTCCAACCTTCCAACCTTGGAAATCTTGAAGAATAATTTAAACTATAAAAGTGGCTAAATAGGACTGTATATTCATGCTGGACGCTTCAGTTAACTTTCCAGAGGTGGTTGCAGGGTTGTCTAGTACATATTGAGCCTGAGCTTCCAACCAGAACATCAGGAATAAAGAAAAAAACCAAAAACAAACACAGCAAAAGCCCACACGCAATAATTTAATGAGTTAGTTTTATTATGAGGTGGAAAATTGGTATTCTGCCTTATTCATCTATCTTTTTGCAAGAAGCAAAATTTATCAATGAGTAAGCACATGAGATAATAAATTAGCAACTAGGAGATCCCAGAGGATTTATAACCCTTTATATATGCAAAAACGTTAAGTATGCACTCTATTTTCTTGAATGATATTTTAAGGCAGCTTTTTTTTCCATTTTACTAACATTAGGATCTGTTTTCTGCCTGAAACACTTTTAAAAGCAGTAGATAGAAATACTTTACAACATAGGGAGATTTCTGATGGTCTTCTGCATTTCCAAACACTCTAAACACCAAACCAACATATCTCCCAACTGTGTCTTCAGACAGAGTCCAGTCAGTCAGACTCTGCTCACATTAAGTCTCTACACTTGGAAGAAAGCAGAAATTTGACTCAGCCAACCAACCCAGCCCACAGAACATCAATGTAGTGGTTTGAATAGGTTTGGCCCCCTTAGACGAATGTTTGAATGTTTGGTCCATGAGAAATGGCACTATTAGGAGGTGTGGCCTTGTGGAAGTAAGTGTCTCACTGTAGAGGCATGGCTTTAAGGTCTTATATGCTCAAGGGCCACCCAGTGGGGATGATAGTTTCTTCCTGGTTACCTATGGATCAAGATGTAGAACTCTTGGCTCCTGTAGTGCCATGTCAGTGGGCACGCTGCCATGGTACCCTCAATGATGATAAGGCACTGAACCTCTGAAATTGTAAGACAGCCCCAATGAAATGTTCTCTGTATAAGAGTTGCTCTGGTCATGGTGCCCCTTCACAGCAATAAGATCCTATGACAACCACTGATCACTTTATTTCCCCTCAGTGTACTATGACCTCCCGAATGCATGGAGTAGTTCCATGTTTCCACCTCCAGAGAGGTTATTTCCCTGAGGAATTTCCACCAACATGCAACTGATTTTTTTCACAAAACAAGCTTAAGCTTTCTCCTCGAGCAAGTTTTTGCCATCTCAATCCACAATACCCTGATATAGAAATGGTGGTTTTATTCTTTTTTTCTCCCAAGTAGATCTTTAGATTGAGCACTTCTACTCCTCAACGACTAGTGCTCCACCCAAACAAGACAAGCTGGTAACTTAGCATTGGATGACAAATGTCTCTTTCTTCCAGCTCCCCCCCAGTGCTATTATTATTAGCAATGAAGAGACAGCCTTACTCATAAACAGAGTTTTTCGAAGGCTACAGTGGAGTAGAGATTATTTTCTCAAAAATTTCCTCCATGATCTCAAAAATATTTCACTTGCATTATCATGATTCCTATAACTGAGTAATATATTTACTTACAAGGAGACTTTGAAGTAGGCTAGTTACTAGTTCTTTAACAACTAGTTCTTTAACACTACAAACAAGCAGCACAGGGAAATACCACAGAATGAGTTACAGAACAGAGGTGTGTTTAAGGACAGCAAGGGTCTTCTCACCAAGCCCAGCAGGTAGCTGTAACTTACCTATGACAAGGTCTGGGTAGCAAGGATTTACTGACACAGAGATGACAAATAAAATCTACCATTGGAAAGTTCAAGAATCCTTGAAGACAAGTGCCAGACATGATTCTAGGCTCAACGTCAGACCATCAAATCTTGTCTGCTTGTATCAAGTTCTAGTCGGGTAGATAAAATAAAACTATGTGACAGAGTGCGAGCTACAGCAGCCTTTGCAAAGGACGGTGCAATGGGGTCGAAAGCTCAGCAAACTCTCAGATAAGACAGGATTTATTAGGTCATGTGACAGTGCAAACTCTGCAAATGCCTTCGCGTGATGGAAATGTCTACACAGAGGTTATTACTTATATGCTACAACTAGTTCAGAGGGGTTGTATGGCTAAGCTGTCCACCAAAGCTGTTTGCCCCTTAGGGGGTACCCAGTGAGCCCATGCCTTAGATCCTCTTGAAGTCTGTAAGGCCTTGTGACTGTTTTTGTCAATGGTCAGCAAGAGACAAATGTACACACTCTTCTTCCAGCTTCTACAGAAAACAGAGCCCAACGTTACTACCAGAACTACACCAGAGAAGTGCCTGGGTCCCTCAGTCACAGCAGGGGAGGTGCTATTCTGCTGAGGTTTGGTCTTTTGAAATGTATTGTAATGTTAGACCGCAAGGCCTGGTTGCCCCAGGGACAGAGAACAAGTGCTGTGCCATATAATTGCTCCTTAATTTAAAACTATTGGCTGAATAAAGATGCCAACAGCCTGTAGCTGAGAGGTAGGTGGGGTTTTAGTTCCTAGGTTTGGGATCTGAGGCAGACCTTGAGGAGGAGAATGGAGAAAAGAGAAGAGAAGAGAAGAGAAGACCCCATGGGGTTAGATGAGTCATGAAAACATGGCCATGAGGGCTGGCCAACAGGAGTAAGAGCAGCCCAGGTAGAACATGGCTAGTCATATCTTGGGGTTATTGGCAGGGAAGTAGACATAACGGCATAGAAAAGGTAGACATCTGCCAAGCTTTTGTGCTGATTAAGGTTTATTATAAATATAAAAAGTAGTGTGCCTTTTATCTGGCAACTGAATGATCAAAGGCTGGGTAGAAACCCAGATTGAATTTAAATATTTACAACAACACTATCCCCCTGATCAAGCAGGCAGAAGACAGTAACAAAATGGGCTCCCTTGAGACAAGGGTTGGGACTTTTCAATAGTCACGGATTTAGAATCCAGCTAAATGCAGTTACGATGCGCACTTACTCGGTAATGCCACTGAAGCAGCAGCGAGCAGACAGATCTGTCAATAGGAACCCAAGGAAAGGGCAGGGGGCTGCAAGAGTGCATGATAAGGACTTTTTTTTAAAGTCAATGATCTCACTGAAGACAAATGGACTAGCATTCACAATTGAATGAACAGAAGCTAAGCTGACAGCTTGCTGAAGTCCACAGTCAGAGCCTGTTTGAGGTCATGGCTGAGTAGGTTATAAATCCAGAGTCCAAGGTATCCCCCCTGGTAAGGATTTCTTACTAAAAGTCATGGGACGGTGACAACCCAACTGTCACACTGTCACAGTACAGATGACACTGAACCAACATACAGGGGCAATGCCACCGCAGTGTGTCACTGTCACTGTGGTCAGAGGACACAAAACTATGCTTCTGTAAAGCAAGTGTCAACTACTGATCCTGACCCTATCTACACGTATCCACAGGACATGGCTGGTCAATGTTTGTTTCCAGTAAACCAGCAATGACAGTTCTCACTAACAAACTGAACTAGAACCCGTCTGAATAGGGTCCAGCTTTGATTTTTTTTTTTTCTTTTTTCATATAATGCCTCTCTGTGTCCAATTGTCAAAATGCATGTATGATGACAAGGCTCTTTTTAAGAATGGAGTAAGTCACTTAGAAGCAACGCGTAAGTATTGGGGTGTGTGTGTACTCCCAGCAGGAGAAAAAGAAAACAAGACACCTTTGATGGATAGCAACCTCACGCCACTCCCATTGCCGGTAGGCATTTATGGATGACCATTTAGCAGTGGGCATCGCTGTGTACTAAAAGGCAGCCTCAGAGACAGACACGTCACATCACAGACTCATTTAGGTCTGACCTAAATGGTAAGCTACACAGACACAAAACATGGAGAACTAATTCTATAGGGCCAGGACACCATTGCCCAGTCCCGACTTAAAACTCAAACAGACTCTGTGTGGGCAGGTCCCCAGGCAAAGGCAAGAAGAGCATTTGAGTTCAAGGAATGATGAGTCCAGCCCCCTGAGAGCGGCTCCAGGAAGGACAAGGACTCATGTCCTTCACCGTTGATGCTTTCGGCCTAGACCAGGCCCTGGGCTTAGCAGACTGGGAATGTTCAGAAACTGAGGAAGGATGGATAAAATCAGGGTGGAGAGACACAAAGAGCACAGAGCAGCAGAAGGCCTCATATCCTCCACCGGGGGAACAGGGACATTAGCTAGCTGTGCCTTCTTCTGCCTGTTGAAAGCATTCTGGTTTTGTTTGTGTGTATGCTTGTATGTGCATGCTCTGTGTGTGCATGCTCTGTGTGTGTGCATGCTCTGTGTGTGCATGCTCTGTGTGCATGCTCTGTGTGTGCATGCTCTGTGTGTGCATGCTCTGTGTGTGTATGCTTCTGTGTGCATGCTCTGTGTGTGCATGCTCTGTGTGTGCATGCTCTGTGTGTGTATGCTTGTGTGTGCATGCTCTGTGTGTGCATGCTCTGTGTGTGCATGCTCTGTGTGTGCATGCTCTGTGTGTGCATGCTCTGTGTGTGCATGCTCCGTGTGTGCGTGCTCCGTGTGTGCGTGCTCCGTGTGTGCGTGCTCCGTGTGTGCATGCTCCGTGTGTGCATGCTCCGTGTGTGCATGCTCTGTGTGTGCGTGCTCTGTGTGTGCAGATGCCAACAAAGGCAAGAAGAGGGCATCACTGCATCGGAGACAGAGTTAGAAGCAGTTATGAGCCATCTAATCTAACACCGTGTTCTGATCTCGGATCCCGGAAGAGCAGCAAATGCTCTTAATCACAGCTACAGACCTTTTTGGGGGGTGGGTGGGGGTGGGGGCGGGGACGGTCAAGACAAGGCTTTTCTGTGTAGCCCTGGTTGCCTGCTTCCTGTCCTGGGGTTAAAAGTATGTGTCACCACTGCCCAGCAAGATCTCATCCTTCAACGACACCTAGGTTGAAGAAGTGATGTGCAGAAAGGGGAGAGCACTTAGAAACTGAAGCCGAGGCCCCCGTGAATGAGGGGACAATCGTCGAAAATAGGAC
The DNA here is from genome assembly GCF_900095145.1 of Mus pahari. Classification (NCBI taxonomy): domain Eukaryota; kingdom Metazoa; phylum Chordata; class Mammalia; order Rodentia; family Muridae; genus Mus; species Mus pahari. The sequence continues at coordinate 126,312,719 of NC_034593.1, read as the reverse complement.
AAACTAGAGTGGGGGGAGGGGAGAGGGAGAGAGAGATCGACCCCCCACCCCCGCAAGAGTTTCATTATGACTGTTTACTAGTGCATAGGCACGCCACTGAAGAAAATCCACTCCCTCACAACCTCTAACTACCTGTAAATCCTGAGGGAGGGGTAGAGCTGCGAGTACCTCCTCCCCATTCCATGACAGAGTCAGTAGCCCCAATGTTGTTGACAGCTTGCACAGATAATCACAGCCACTCTGTGTTCAAGGGTACAACTTAGTGCTTGCCTATGAAGCAAATTCTATCGTCTCTGTCACATTCCCGCCCTGAAGACGGTCTTTAGGAAGAACAAAAGCTATTATTTCCAGGGACCACATAAACAATAGCAATACCCACCGACTACTATGAAATATAAACAAGACCGCTTTGATCATTGCTCTTCAGCCTATTAATATGTACATATTAATAATCTGCCAGTTCACTTAAGACTAATGAAGAGCTTCAACAGAACGAAGCGAGATCAGAAGCTAACAGAGCTGGATCGACCTCCCTGGGTCCTCGTGTCTTAGAACCAATTCCTGCTTCCCGTTTCTGACCCCGTCTGCCATTCATCCCCATTCTCAAACCCTTAACCAGGGTAAATACCTCGCACACATTTATTAATGAGGCATCTAGCTTCAGGTCGTCACTTGCTCAGATCCCCACATTAAAATTAATGGTGTCTTACAAACTGTACGGTTCTTTAATTTGTACTGTCACCACACTAAATACAACAAAAAAAGTTTCTCTTGAAAACCCCAGACCTTCATCCTCTCACCTTCCCTGGGAAAAGAAACGGGCTGTGTTTGCCCCGCCCCGCCCCACCCCGACCACCGCACCTCCATGCTGAATGAAGCATTTCTGGCCTCACACTGAACAGAGACAATGCTACTGCCCTAAGTGTCGGCAGCCCTGGAAGCGGGACAATGGCTGATGGATTTTCATGGGACATAAATCACAGCTCAGTACCTGCCGCCTCACAAAGCCGCATCTCACGAATCCCACACCCTGCACAATGCGGCTCATCATAGCCTCTGTGATGGCTGTTGAGCAAGGGAACCATTGGTATGAGGAGATACACGGCACTTTCCCTTCAGAGATAGGCTGCTCCTTCTCCCTGCATGATGACATTTATTTTATTAAAATCACAGTCACATCCAATTCCCACATGTCAGCTGAAATGTAAAATACACTCCCATGCTTCGCGTAACCGTTGAGTGTTTTAGCAAAACTCTTGAAACCAAACTTAGCTGATCACTGCTTAGCGCGGCCCCCAGCCTCTCAGCTCTCCTGCTGTCATCGGAATTTTATACACAAAACTTTTGAACAACCTTTCAGTCCCCTTTGTGGGGGAGGGTGTCTATGAAAATTTGAGGCTAGATGTGATGACACAGGAGGCTGAGGCAGGAGGATCATGAATTCAAGGTTAGTCTGGAAGACATGGTGAGACCCTATGAACACACGTTTGCTAACTGGAAAATTCTATATAGATCGCTTAAACTCACTTAATCCTCTTGGAGGAAATTTGTTGAGCGAACCACGATCAAGACCCTGTTGCTGCTGGGACACCTTCTGCTCTAATTCTGCTGCTCTCTTGCTCCTAAGTCTACTGTGCTGTCACATAGGAATTCCACGGGCCTCTCCGCAGTCTGTAGACTGTGCCTTTTGTCACATGCAGCCACGTTCCCCCAGCATGTGAAAAATGACACTCACAACAGGTCCCAGCTAAGAAAGTCCCGAGATCTCTCAGAGGAGACCTCATGCCCATACTCTCTCGGGTGGTCCAGGGCACCCATGTGTGTCCCTTGCAGACAGGAAGTAACGCAGTCAGTCAGCAGTCCTAAACCCAAATACTCACCAGACCATGAGCCCCACCTCCAAGGCTTTCCAGAAACCCACTAGACGACTGAACACAGAGTCCTAGAGAGAGCAAGTGGGCCTCAGTGGCTGAAGGGAAACCCAGGAAAGCACTTAGGTGCCAGTGAGAAAGACAGGACGGGGCCTGGGTCAAACGGAAAAGATGGAGAGTGAGGGGCTGGGTCTGCTCTGGGGAAATGAAGAGAAAGTCTCCCGGTTCAGGGAGCTGGCTGGAGGGTGGGAGATGGAAAGACAAAAACATTCACTGACAGCCTGACTGGTACCCATGTATGGTAACAGGGGACGTGCTCTCCTGCGAGTTGTCCTCTGACCTTTACAATCTTGCCATGCACGCTAAATGTAACAAGAAAGAAAGAAAGAAAGAAAGAAAGAAAGAAAGAAAGAAAGAAAGAAAGAAAGAAAGAACCATCTAAGAGAAGCATCAGCCACGCTCTGACCTAGGCTTGCAACGTGAAACTCTTTCTAGGGTCAGGAGAGGCAGGCAGCTCACAGAACTGGAGCGGAGCGAGAGTTACAGGTACTAACTGCGGTCTGTGTGGAGTGGGCCCTGCATGTTTCTCAAGTGGCTGGGCACAGCGGTGAAGGAGGGGTGAGGACCTGCCCAAGCAAGCTTCCCAGGAGAACGACATGCTCAACGGACAGACCTTGGCTTGGGAATAAGGCAGTAGCCACAACCCCAAGGACAGACCACGGCAGAGGCTAGAGCCACGTGTGGCTTCAGTGTCAGGCTGGAGCCCAGCTGCAGCAGGCCCTGGAAAGAAAGATGCCATAGAGGAGAGGAGGAGGTGAGGGCCAGAGCCAGTGAAGAGGGTGACAAATTGGTGCTCTGGTGCCACAAGCAGCAGGCTTGTTTCCTCCTGGGAGCCGAGGATGTTAGAGGCTTTTACAGGGGAAGCCCAGCTGCTGGAAGGGAAACAGGCGGCATGTGTGCAGTGCACCTTCCTCTCAAAGCCTGGGAGTCTGTTACCACCAGGCCAGCAGGGGCAGGACAACTCGAACTAAGATGCTGTGGTATCAGACACCGGAGGAAGGTATGACCTCTGTCAGGCACAGAGCACACTGGATGGCAGACTCAAGCCTAAGGAATGTATTCCCTGCAGACCAATAAGCATGCCTTGGCTTCCAGCAGAGGCCAAACTCTACAGAGGGCTGCTGTGGAAATGGCTATGTGCAGCCTGTACCAAGTGCAGGAAACCTGTGGGCTCCTGGTTGGGGCAGAAACAATGTTGTCCCTAGGAGCTCCCTGACAAGCCCTTGTAAAAGGAGTGACCAGCAAATGATTTATGTATAGCGGAAATATGTTCTCTGAGTCTCTTCACTCCCAGACCAAAGTTCCAACAAGGAGAACCAGCTGAGCCTCCATCACTGGCTAGGGCCATGAGGGTGCAGGACAATGACGAGAAATCCCCATTGCCCGGGTGTCCATCCACTGAGGAGTGGAAAATGGTAACATGGTGGGTAGAAACAGTGGAAGTTATGCAGTCACAGGGAAGAAGAAATTATGGATGTAAAAGAGAAAACAGATGGAACTGGGAATTATTATATTAAATGTTGTAACCCAGGCTCAGAAAGACAAAAATATGTTCCCATATGAAAATCCTAGCTTCATCTGAGTGTGCACGTGTGCGTGTGTGTGTGCATGTGTGTGAATGAGTAGAGATGGAGGCCAGGAAACTAGAAAGGAGTCCAGGAGAGAGGGAAGGAGCCTACGAGGGAAGGGGAGGAAGAGGAAGATAGACCACGTGATACTAAAGAGTGACGGGATGGAGAAAGGAAGGGCGACCAAAACTAATTATGTATGAAATTTTCATAAAGAATCCAGTTACTTTGTAAGCTAAAAAGCATGAAGGCCACTCTCAGTCCTCAAAGGGCTTAGTGCCATTCAGGTCACTGTGGGTGGCCTCTGACAGTGGATAGTCATCCATCAATTAAACAGCACAAACCGGCATTGTCTACAGCAAACACACACACACATACACACACACACACACACACACACACACACACACAAACTAGAAGAAAATGTTCTGGCAAAAATGGGCATGTTCACGGTCACAATATTAAAGAGGAGTCATGTATTACATAATAATGCTTCTGTCAGCTGGCCAAATATACAAAAGTAGCCTGAGGGGGCCCACAGTCTAGTGGCAATGGGGCCATCTTGGTTTAGGTAAGTGCACTGTGTTAAAACAACAGAGAACTCATGTAACTATACATTTCTCAGAACATCCATGCTGGTAGAAACACCTTCCTATCTATCCATCCTGCTGCTGCAAGACTTAGTCGGAAGGCTGCATAATGGCTGATGTGTTGGGAAAGGCAGGGAGGGGATCTGTTTACAAAGACGCTTTTTATAGAATCCTCTAGGAACCTTATGAAGCCTGTTTTGCAGGGAGCCAAAGAGTTTAGCCAACTTGTTTAGCCAAGCAACACAGCATGACTCTTGGGTCACAACAGATGGGTCTGCTTCTAGAATATCCTTGAGTACCCCGGGAGTTCAGAGATGACAGGCAGGGAAAGGGGATGAGGGAAGGGCACCACCTGGGGCAGAGAGACAGAGATGCAGAAACGGGCTGGGCTCATCCCAAGGAGACAGGCAGGTCAACCAGGAGTGTAGCTGGGTGCACTAGAGGGCACTGGGTATTCAGAGCAGAGGAAAAGGAGACCCAGGTGGTTCTAACCGGCCTGAGATTCTGGGCTTCACCATCCTCACCTGTAAAGCAGAGCTAACAACACAGTATTGTATATGAAGCAGTTGAGACCAGTGGTAGCTCGAACTCTGAAATTCTTTTGGATTTCAGAATTCTTTTTTTTTTTTTTAAAGATTTATTTATTTTATGTAAGTACACTGTAGCTGTCTTCAGACACTCCAGAAGAGGGCGTCAGATCTTGTTACGGATGGTTATGAGCCACCATGTGGTTGCTGGGATTTGAACTCCGGACCTTCGGAAGAGCAGTCGGGTGTTCTTACCCACTGAGCCATCTCACCAGCCCCCGCATTTCAGAATTCTTGCATAGACTTTATAGACTGAATAACCCTAGCCTGAAAATCCAAAGAGCCTCAGATTTCAAATTTTACAACTCCAAATGTCCCTCTCTAAGACGACTAAATGAAGTGTATACAAAGTGCTCAAACTTCAGGATGAAGCAGTGACCCGGGAGCATCCTGTATCTTTAAGGAAAGTGGAGAGTGTCCGGATGGGTTTTTAGAGCTCAGGACACTTCATCAGAGACAGATGGTAGATTATGATGGGACCAGGACCCAGGACCCTTTCTAAAACGGCAAAGGGTAGAAAAGAACAAAGGAAAAAAAAAAAACAAAAAAAAAAAAAACAGGCTGGCTGACTCTGACAAGCTCACCAAGAAAATTAGCCAAAGGAAAATGGGATGCCATCTCTAAAATTATAGCCTTAACAGCTTTTAGGGAAAGAAGATGGGGGAACGGGGGGCATAGTGGGGTTTTGAAATGAGAAAAAACTTCTGCTCTCAGAGATGAACTCTAAGAACCAGATGTGCAACAACCCCTCTCAACGCACCTACCAAGTTAAAATTTCTAAGTCTAAGGGTCAGAGAGGGGCTTGGCCTTTCTTAAGCAAATAGAGACAGAGAGGAGCAATGGCCTTACGCTCAGACTGGCATTCCTCGAGAAAGGGTCATGGGCATCATCAGGACTCAACAGTGGACACTGACAGCAGCCAAAGCCAACTTGCACAGTGCCACACTGGAGGCCTCCTCCTGGTCACTGTGGACTTAAACTCGATGCCTAATGACCCTGGACTTCTCTATCTTTATTCTCAGGGTCTAACAGAGCATCTGACTATGATCTGGCTCCTCCAGGGACCTGGCTAACAGTAGGAGAATGTGTACTGACTGGTCATTCCCACACCAAGACTCCCAGGCCACAGAAGGGAACTAGAGACAGCGTGAGCCTGGCCTGAGTCAGGAGGCTAGGATCTGGTTTTACGCAGCCACGTCCTGAGCGGGTTATCAGAATGGAGAAATCAGCCCTTTTTATGTTCAGAGTAGAGCTTAGACGGCTGAGGGGCGCAAGGCACCGAGGACAAGCAGCAATGGTAAGGGATAGAGGAAAAAGAAGAAACACAAGAGAAGCCTTAGGGAAGTGTATTCATTTCTTGTTGCTGTGACATAATACCTGGATTTTTGGGCTCACAGAGAGTGCCATCCATCATGGTGAGGGTGTACAGCAGTGGGAGGAGGTGAGGTAGCTGGTTACGGGGCACACACCCTCAGGAAACAGAGCAGGAAGACACGGCAGTGGGAGGAGGTGAGGAGCTGGTCATGGGGCACACCCCCCCAGGAAACAGAGCGGGAAGACACGGCAGTGGGAGGAGGTGAGGCAGCTGGTCACGGGGCACACACCCCCAGGAAACTGAGTGGGAAGACACTGGTGCTCAGTTGCTTTTCTCCTTTTGATTCAGTCTAGAACCCTGACGCATAAAATAGCCCTGTCCACATTTACGGTAATTCTTCCCGCCTCGAACCTAATCTAAAAAAAACTCCTCATAGCCGTGCCACCAGATCCTAGAATGTTGACCATCAATATTAGCCATCACAGGAGGTAAGAGATACAAAGAGGACCCTGAGAGTTTCAGGGTCTCATAGTCCCTGTCTATGCCATGGGGAAGCTTTGCTGAACTTGGATTTGATTTGCAAAGAGTCTGTTTGAGAGGCCACCCTCGGTAGCTATCCACTCCAATGGCTTGTGGAAAACAGGGTATTCTAGATGTCATTCAGCATGCCTTTCGTTCCATAAGTGCTTGCTGAGTTTCTATACTGGGAGCCTGCGTTCACTGAGCTTAGAGCATAGCAGAGTTCACAGCACAACAACTCACCATTTTAGAAATACAGCAAGTGATCTGGCAGGCGCACACACAAAGCACAGCAGATAATGAACACTGGAGGGGACAGAACTCGCTCAACCAAACTCAATTTTAGGGAGAAGTACCAATGACATTTTTTTTTCATCTTTTTGAGGTGTATGTGAGACACCTGTCATGTATCTATGTATGTACATGTTTACGTGCATGAATATTGGTGTGCACATGTCACAGAGCATGTGGGGAGGTCAGAGGACAACCTCCAGAGTTGGTCCTCACCTTTAGTCTCATTTGAGACAGGGGGTCTCTTGTTTAGTACTGTGTATGCCAGGTGAGTGAGCCTGAGCACTTCTGGGGTTTCTGTTTCTGCCTCCCCTGTCTCTCTAGGACTGATGGGATTAAGGAGGCTTGCTACCCAGGTTCCTGAGGAATCCTACTTGAGTCCTAATGTTTGAACAGTGAGTACTGAGACTACCGATTGATTGATGACTGACTGATTATTGATCGACTGGCTGATTATATGAATGTATTCTACAGCGGATCTGGTACAGATATCTGTACCTGTACCAGATGCAGATGTCGGAAGAGGGTTTTGGATTCTCTGAAACTGGAGTTAAGAGTAGTTGTGAGCCACCACATAAGTGTGCTGGGGACCAAACCCCAGTCCTCTGCAAGAACAGTGAGCACTCCTAACCTCTGAGCCATCTCTCCAGTCCGTGTTTTTGAAGTTTTCAATCCACAGAAATGGCTCTTTTTCAATTAGACATGAAGCATATCTTAACTTTATGCCCTTTTGTCACAAAGGTGGTGACAAAGAAATGGCAAAACCTGATCTCATTTGCTCAGCGACGGCAGCACATGGAGCTGCCCCCAGGAATGAAACAGAGGCACATGTCAGACCTGTGACAGCACATGCCAGGCACACAGCTAAAGCTCGGCCACATCTCACACCCTAGGGCCATGCCCACACCGAGACCACACATTCATTCAGCTTCATCAGCTGACACCAGATTTCCAAACTGCAACCCATGTGATCCGAGTTCTCTATTCACTGAAAGTTTAAGACAATTCCAGGACATGCCCAAATGCCCTTTCCAAGAATGAGGTCAAGTGAACAGATGACAGAGTCGACGACATGAGACTGCCAAAAATTGTAAATTCTTGATAGAGCATAATCTCCCCTCAATCACTGGATAGGAGAAACAGTAGGAAAAATATAGCTGAGAGCTCTGCATGGTGGGTATTTTAAAAATGCAGACAAACAGCAAGAAGTAGAAATACAGTCTTGATTGGAGAGCTATGTCTAGCCTGCATCTTTCTCCCTCACCCTGATTCACCACTTATCTCAGTATAATTTTCCTGCTGCCTCCACAGAAGACTTGAAGATTGGGACCAAATATTTCAACTATGCTCCTCAGACCCTTGGCCTCTGGCAGACTGCGCTTGTTGAGCACATACTTCAGTGGTTCATACTGAGGGTTATCATGGGTCTGCCTGAAACATTTTCTTACTATAGTTACTATGGGAATTTGGCTAAAGATGGTTCCTACTTTATTGTATTCCATATATATTACAAAGCATCCACTTTATTCCATATATATTACAAAGAATCTACTTTATTCCCTATATAACATATAAATATATTACAAAGTATCCACTTTATTCTATATATATTACAAAGTATCCACTTTACAAGGCCCTCTGACTCTCCTCAGAAGGATCATTTATTTTGTAGTAAGAACTTAGCTGTGTGTCCCTTTTTAAAAGTGAATACAAAAAAAAAAAAAAAAAAGAAAAGTCTTTTTCCTATCCTGCCTTCCCTTTTTGAATTAACCCAATCTACTAAATACAATGAAACAACAACAACAAAATGCCCAATCAGAGATGAGGAGACAGGGAACATCACCAAGAAACTAATCTTTCTGTGGGTCCTTGGTGCTACTACCTGTGCCCTCAAACAGGCTTAAGACTGCTCACCAGGGCACCTTTGCTCTTGTATAGACCTCCCACCTCTTCACAGTCATACCCTGCCTCCTCAGAACTGAGCCCAATTTCCCTGTGAGGGATACATGCACTTCCTCACCCGGTGAATCCTTGAGAAGACCCAAGGACCTGACCTCTCAAGGCCTGAAACCAAATCAACCAAACCAACCAGCCAACCAGCACGCAGAAAGTTCCTGCAGCCCAGACAGAATGCATCCGCCCACATCCCTCATCCTAACGGATTATGGTCTGATGGCTACGTTCAAACCAGGGGCTCTTTATAAAGCAACAAACTCAAGGATAGAAAGCGAGCTGGCCAGACAGCCCCAACAAAATCAAAGCTAGCCAGCTAGCCAGCTAGCCAGGGGAGAGATGAGCTAGCATTCATTGTACGAAGAGGGGAGCTTCTCAAGAGATGGAGGTCACAATGGATTAGAGGTGGCCATGGGCCATCAGAGCCCTTGTAGGGCTGGCAAACACGACTCCAGAGAAGGTCTCCAACCCACTGTGCTGGGCTATTTCTCTAATTTAGAATATTAGTAAAACTATTCTAAAAGCACTACTAAGCTATCAGTTGCACCTTTTCATAGTTTCTCAATCATGTAAGTAAAAACATACATGTACTGTGGTTTTGTGAGACGTAAGAAAGTTAACACTGAAACAGGAATCCTGTGTGTAAAGTAGGCAGCCACTCCTGGTAGAGCCAAGCTGAACACCAGTCGGACCTGGATTCAAACCATGGCCACAACCCTTAGGTTGAACCTATGTAACAGGATGGACAGGAAACCACCCACCATTCAGGCTGCTGGCCAGGAACAAGCCTGGCTCCTGACCATCTCCTGAGCTGAGTCAGTTGGCTCATTCAGTCCAAATACAAGCCTGCATCAGAGAGTGGGTCTGGACGTTGCAGACATTACAATGAGCCCCTAATCTGTTCTCAAGGACAGGGTGGGACCAGCCATCAGAGCCCGTGACCAATGCACACCGGGCCCGCATGGCATGCCTACAAACCGGGAAGGAAAAAGGTTGGGGTGCAAAGTTTTAATGGACCCCTCCCTTACCTCTGCAAACACAAAGCCCTGTCACTGGCAGAGGACAGGCTGAGCCCCTTGTCCTGGTGAAGGAACCCTCATGGAAGGAGACACTCAATAATGGAACTTAAAACAAAACCCATACCGCAGAGAGTTAAAAGGCCGGTGAAGAACATTTAAGTGAGGAAGAGGAGCGTGAAGGAGGAGTGGGTGACAGCGACCTTGAATGTGCTGGCACGGGATTGGGCAGGAAGGAGCCAGGGCAGAACTCTGAAGGGGCGACCTGCCCACCTCGCTCATCCAAAGCCTGACACACTGCTCCGACAACCTGCTTTCTGATGGCAGGGACGCTGGAAACATTCCATTCCGAGTGAGCAAAAGAAGGTTGACACAGGTAATCTCCTGCAAGGAAACAGCCCCTAGCATGATGGCTATGGTGATCTGTTTGCTGGTAGGGGGCTGGATCCAGGGCCTTACACACTAGCCCCCCCCCCCCCAGTGTGCCACTGGGCTACGCCCTACCCTGACCTGGAGGTTTGTCATATTCTGAGAATTTCCTGACTTTCTTTGTTCTTTTGGCCAGGAAGATCAAGATGCAAATGGAAACTCGCCATAACTATGTTCCCTCGGGTAGCCCCTTCCCTCATTCACCTGGCACATGTTTACCTGGTGTGACAATAAACAGTTCAGACTGTCACCTCATGAGTAAAAACCATACCACAAGAGCCGTGATTTGTTTAAAGAATGTTGCCCGCTGCATAATTAGCCTATAGGTTGCCATCTGTCCCCAAGTCCTCCTAAAATGAACCATATGTTGTTTTTGTCTGGGCTGATCCAATCACCCACCCTTCCCCAGAGGAAAGGATCCACGGTCTTGCCTGTGAGGGAAGGAGTCTTGGAGGACGCACACCAATGTGCCTCTACCTTTCAGATTAGAGATTTCTCCTTTGTTCTGACCTGGAGGTACGAGGAGAAACACAGTTAAGAAAATACATCTCCACGGGCGGTGGTGGTGCACGCCTTTAATCCCAGCCCTTGGGAGGCAGAGGCAGGCGGATTTCTGAGTTTGAGGCCAGCCTGGTCTACAGAGTGAGTTCCAGGACAGCCAGGGCTACACAGAGAAACTCTGCCTCTCGGGGAAGGGGGGGGGAACAACAACAAAAAACAAACAAAACACTTGTTGAAAAAAGAAAAGAAAGGAAAAGAAAAGAAGGGCTGGAGAGATGGCTCAGCGGTTAAGAGCACTGACTGCTCTTCCAGAAATCCTGAGTTCAAATCCCAGCAACCACATGGTGGCTCACAACCACCCGTAATGAGATCTGATGCCCTCTTCTGGTGCATCTGAAGACAGCGGCAGTGTATTTATAAATAATAAATAAATAAATATTTTTTTAAAAAATTTTAAAAAAGAAAAGACAAGACAAGACATCTCAGGAACGCTTTTCCTCACCAACATCTTCTGTGGTTTAAACCACCATGTGGAGAAAGAGCAGCTTTCAAAGCCCAGGGCATCCACTCTCACACAGCTCACAACTAGAAATGAATTTAAATCATCACTTCAAATGGTGTGGAAACACCCATGTAATACTGCTTTGATTGACAAGACTGAGAATTCTCCATCTGTTAAATACTGATCTCCTATCTCCCACCAACGACCAGCAAGCAGCATCAGTACCAAGCATTCTGGTCCTCGGGCTGGCTTGTCTTACTCTTTTAAGCAAAATGTGAGTGGCGATTATCTCCAAAGTGTGCCTGTGATTTAAAATAATACTGCAGCGAACACAAAAGCACTTTGGTACCTTAAGAACATGGGCTCTCGGGCAGCAGTAGACCATTAACACAGCTGCTGGGGGTGGGGATAGCAGTTCTTCAACAACTGCGTCCCTAAGGGCAGCGCTGAATTAATCTGACCCACGGTGTACAGACTCGAGCATAAATCATAGTTACAGAACTGGCCCGATGTCATCATTTTAAAAGGCCGTGGGTTTCCGCCAAGGCAAATGGTCCATTCAGCCTGGGAAAGTATGCGTTCAATGGAACTGAATGGTGCAGAAAGGACAGGATGGCTTTAGCTTTCCACCTCTCTTAATTCATTAATCCCTAAGGTAATCCTTGTCACCCTAAACAGCCAAAGTCTCAAACCTTTAAAGGTGTAGCCTGTATTTCCACCTCCTCACTGAAGCTGAACTAACGTCTACCAAGGCCATCCTGAGGTCTCAACAGTTAACAATGGGCAGACTTCACCTTCCCGGAGCTGAGTTCTGCTACAGGCGATTCCCCTCTCTGCACCAGCAGTCTCTCTGTGCAATGGGTTGGGCTCATTCCTGACCGGTCTTAAATAGTTATCCTTCATCGATCTTGATTGAACCCTCTCCCAGGAGCCTAAGTCCAAGCATTGCAGAGTGGGTCTCCTGGGAACACTCCTGTCCACAGAGCGGTGACAAACACAGCTCACAGGATGACAGGGACAGTCTCTGATAGGGGCTTCTCGGACATAGTGATACAGTGCAAATTAAGCATGATAGCATACAGGCAGGGATACAAATATTCAGAAAACAAAAATCACAGAAAACACTTTTATAAAGCTTCGGGATAATCTTAAGCTCTCAAAAATTTCTCAGACCTTTCTTGTGCATATATGCAGATTTTCTAAAATGTCACTGAAGACTTGAGTGTATATCCACAGTTGGCCAGGGAGTTCATTTTTAGTTGGCCGGGGAGAAGAAACAGCTTGTCACTGTCAGTCCGAGGAGACACTATCACTGCTAATCCCTCAGCACTGAGCCCTTGACAGATGCCATCAGGGCAGTGTGGGAGCCTTGGGGACCAGCTTCCCTAGCTCTCCTACCTGTTTTCTCATGCTAAGTCTGTCCTGGCCAGTCAGAACCACAAGGGGTTCAGGCAGTAATTCCTTTGTTTCCTTAGATTTGTCCAGAGGATCAGGAATAATATTTCATCAGTTTTCTTTCTTAATTCTCAACAATAACAATCTCTCATAAAAAAGAAAGAAAGAAAAGAAAAAGAAAAAGAAAAAGAAAAAGAAAAAGAAAAAGAAAAAGAAAAAGAAAAAGAAAAAGAAAAAGAAAAAGAAAAAGAAAAAGAGGCTGGGTGTGGTGGTGCACACCTTTAATCCCAGCACTCAGGAGGCGAAGGCAGGCGGATTTCTGAGTTCGAGGCCAGCCTGGTATACAGAGTGAGTTCCAGGACAGCCAGGGCTACACAGAGAAACCCTGTCTCAAAAAACAAAACAAAACAAAAAATAAAAATAATAATAATAATAATAATAATAAATAAATAAATAAAAGATAAAGAAAAAGAACGGAAAAGAAAACAATTAAAGCTAAATAAAAATCTCCTTAAAGGCTTCCCCCTCCCTTAAATATTCAACATATTACACAGCTACACGATATTCTGAAAACTTTTTCTGTTTCCACAGAAACTAAAACACCCTGATACTCAATGCTACGTTCAAGTATCAGCTTATTATATTTCCTCTCCATCTCAGAAGGGCTACAGTGTTTTATCACCTTCTGGAGGCTTGCATCATTTTTTACAAGAGGATAAAAAAAAAATCAGAAAGTATTGCTTTCTTCTTTGTTTCACGACTTATAGGCACAATCGACTTTTCCAGTGTTATTAAGACTTCGACATCAAATCTGTTTCATACACTTACCACTGAAAAGAAGAAAATCCACCACAGAATTAGAACTAGCAAAGCGATTAGCTTTGTATCCTCTTTCATAACTCATGTCAGTTACCTGCATTCAGTCCTTCCTCTGCCCCTAATACTTGGCCTTTCTTGTTACAATAGGAACACATTTTACTTTTTAATGAAAAAATGAAAATAACCTAGGTGTGCATTCATCACAGCAGGCCATCCATGATGGCCACACAGTCATGTCTAACGACTTTTAACACCTATTTATTCACTTACGACACTTCATTGAACCTTCCTCATTCATAAAGCTATAGAAAACTGCTTTAAAGTCTATTTGAAAGTAAAAATTAAAGTCCAATTTGAAAACCCATACCCCGTCTGCCTCCTTTTGGATTTCTGCTCATTCAGGGAACAGCCACCGGATCACCAGTTTGGGACTCCGGTGAAGACTTCTCCTCTCCTTTGGAAGTTGTGGGGGTGCTACTCACTTGAAATTTTTTCTGTCTTCCTGTTTCCCAAGAGCCTGCCCACCAGAACACTTAGCTGTGCTCTCCCTGTGAGGCTCCAACAACCTCCCTGCTTGGCTTTGCGGCTCTAGGTTTCTGCTTCTACGAAACACACAGGCACAGAATGATCCAACATTGACTCCAAGGACCATGACCTACCGTTATACAAGTGATGGCATCTGCCTAAAGACTTTCTTAAGTTGGGTTCTATATTAGGAGCCACTTATTTGGGACCTTTCCTATACCAACAAACTCACCATATTTAGCACGTCTGACCAGAGAGTCCACAGTGGACTTGAGAGAGGATGCTGTAGTAAAGACAACCTGAAGATACAAAGGGGGTAGGGGGTAGTGGCAGAGGGGAGTGGCAGAGGGGAGTGGCCTGGTTTGGAGGAACACTGTTTTGAGAGTCTGGTCTTGCAGATCAAATTCAGGGCTGCTAGACACTGACAGCGTCAACTTGGCAAACGGCTTCACTGTGGAGATACAGATTATCACAAAGCTAATTTTAGATTTGTATAATCCAGGCTGGCTGAGGATAACCTTGAACCTCTGCTTCCAATCTTCCTGCTTCCGCTCCCATGAACTGGGTTCACAGGTGTGCACCACCATACCCAGTTCATGTAGCAGGTGTGTACCACGATGCGCCAGTTCCTGAGGTTCTGCGGAGGGAACCCAACTCCCTACCCCAACCCATCCCTCGGTTATAGGCAAAGGCTCTGCCACTCAGATAGGTACTGGGTTCATATAAAGAGCTAACCAAAGGGAGTGGCTGAGATGCCCTAGGCATAGCATGGCGCTTGGCCCACTCGAAGGTCAGCGGGCATTAACTCCTTCTAGAGAGCTATTTACCAGCTCAAGAACTAAGACTACCTTCACAGACTCAAAATCATAAGTTAGACATGGTTTCCCTGGGAGCTGCCTTCATCACATCGAATCACAAGATTCAACACACATCCTGCGGTTTTGGCACTTATTAATTCTGGAGAGTTAATTAAAAAGTGGAATTTATTTTAGGAAGGGAATACAAACAGCCATCCTTGGTTAATCAATTATGCAAAGCTGTACGGTCAGGAGGCAGCCCAAATCTCACAAAACCTCCTCCTGAGACAGGGACTTGCAACGTGAGCAGACACCCCCACACTTTATCTCTGACAGCTGTGAGGGAGTCCACTCACATCCCACCCCCAAATACTTACACTTCGATAAGAGAAAATAATCCTAGAGCGACTCTCAGCTCATCTAGTCTAAGGCAAACCAGGCCTGAACTGCTTTTTTTTTTTTTTTTCTATTAGCATTTATACTCTGCCGGCCCCTGTGCTGGGCTTCAGGGATAAGATGTTTAAAACAATAAATAATAAATAAAGTGAAATTTTAAAACGACAGTTCCAAGTCCTTTCCAGTCTTGGAACCTGAGAATGGTTCCTTTGTACTTGGAAAGTTCTCTGAGTCTAATGCTAAGCAGATAAGGCAGGTGAGCTACAGCAACGGGATGGGCCGCCTGTGGCTGTCTCTCCCAAGGAAGAACAGAGTATGGCTGGCCTGCATAGCCGAACACTCTTTCCAATTTTTGCCCTTGAACTAGGAGCCAATTGACTACAGAAGTGAGGGAAAATGACGCCGCACTCCTCCGTCAGGTAGTAGTATCAGCCTGCCTTCCTTCCTCACCTCCCACCCAGACACCAGCTCTGCTGAACCAAAGGTCTGATGCTTCCTGAAGACATGCACGGACCCTCCATATGCCGGCTGGGACCCTCCATATGCCGGCTGGCAGGTGGCAAAGGCTGCTTCTTACTTGTGGGTGCATCCGAAACACGGAATGTATCCTCTGTTCCAGCTCCGATGTCATTATTGATGGCAAGGAAATAAAGAGCAATGACGCTTGGGCAGGGAGGAGAGACTCCTCCACACTGGCACCTGCGCCCCGCCCCCACGCCCAACTCCCAATCACCAGCATCCACGCCCCACCCCCTCCCTGGAGGCCCCAAGCTGGCTGTGCCATTCCCTTCACTCTGGCCTCCTCTACCATCCTTAAGCCCTCTTCCCCGGCTTCAGGACCGACACAACCTCACTGCACACGGAAGACAGTTCCCGGCCTGGCCTCCGTGGCAAAGCTGGTGTAGGCACAGCACTTTCACACCGACCTCAGACCGTGGACTTGAGCTATCAAGGGCACTGGGTTAGCAGCAAGCAGATCAGCTAAACAGAAAGGACTCATGGTTCTGTTTTCAGAGAGACTGGACAGAAAGCAAGCCAAATAAACGAATGTTTAACAAAGACCGGGACTTCGTTTTCAGTTAAGTTTGGTTATTTTTTAACTGCTTCTTCAAACTAACATTGTTATTGGTTTCCCCACTCAAACCATTAAGAAAACAAGGCAGCCAAGAAGATTATGTGGAGTGAGTTCAGCTGGCAGCTTTCACGCACAGCTCTCTCCCTACTAGGCTTCTCAGGGGCTGCTCTACTCCCAGCTTAGGACAGTTCAGTCCTATCCGGAAGGCAAAGGCTGCGGAGTGAACCCTGAGCTTCATCAGCAGTGTAAAGAGCAGCCATCTACAAATCAGAAAACGATGACGACATCCTCTGCAGGTTCCTGTTACTCGACAAACCCCAATCAAAATGAATGAGGGTTCCCACCCACCTATATAAAGATCGGAGTATCCACGGTATGTGACAGTTGGCTAGACACTGTGATTTTCTTTCATTAGTGATTTGTCTACGGAATGAATACACTTTCATATTTCTAGCCATGATGGCAAGCATACCTATAATACCAGCATTTGAGAGGCACAATAGTGCGTTCCAGGCCAGCTTGGGTCATGTAACGAACACCTGCAGACTTTTTTAAGGGCTAGGACTCGAGCTCAGTTGGTAGCGTGCTTCCCCCTTACCTGTCCAATACCATATAAACTGGATGTGGTGCCACTCTCCTGTAAGATCATCACTCACACAAGGGATAACACTTCACAGTCATCTCTGTCTCGTTATTGAGTCCAAGGACACCCTGGACTATCCAGGATCCTTTCTCAAACTAAAATTCGATCTGTTTATAGAAGAGATTAGACATGTCAGTTGAAACTAAAATTTCAATTACCTTCTTTAAAAGAAAATAAGCTCTTATTCATCATAATTACAATCATACTCATTTCTAGGTAGTCTACACATAGTCGAGTCTCGGAAAAACCATTTTAGAGTAGAACCACCCACTGTCCCCAAGCTAGGGCCGATGTGCGTAGTGTTGCAAGTGACACAGGTTTATCTGGTTTTGACAAAAAGTTCGCATAAACATCACCTCAGCGAGACTGCAGATTCCAGCTGACCCCGGTGACTCTTGCAAACCAGAGAAAGGCTGTGCGGGTAGACTCACCTCAGGCTCACACTTCCAGGGCATGCTGGGGGCCCCGTGCACCACACTTCCAACAGAACTGGAATAGCTGAGCAGCCCAGTGTTCTAAAGGTGACCTGTGGTGAGTCTACTCTCACTGCCAGCTGGACACAAATGCCACGGTGAGGTGTCCTTGGCAGCAAGAAACCAAAAGACAATCAAAAAGTATATCGGATTCATTTATGTTATTTGACTTTAAAGCTAAAACACAAAAATGTTAAAAAGAATTATACATTTTTAATTCCAGAATGGAACCTGACAGCCTAAGAATATTCCCAATGCCAGCCAGAGGAGCAATAGTATAGGGAGAAGCCACTTTAATTAGGCAAGGGTGGGAAGGGCAGAGCTAGTATATTGATTCCTGGAACGTTCCCTCTCTCTCGCTCGTTTCTTTAGAAAACCAAAGATTCTGGCTAGCTCTGGATTTTCTCCTCTGTCCTTTGACTTCTCAAATCCCTCCTGTCTTGATCAAAGTTAATGACTTCAAGCTATAAGCACAGACTGACCACTGGAAACCTCAAGAGCCAATAAAGAAGGGCAAGAAAAATGAACCAGAATGACTTGTTGGCACTTCAAGACTGACCAGGCTATGACACAGACAGAAACTCAACGGCAGAGGGGAACATCCTCTTCTGGCTTTCGTCTTCTTTGGTGTGTGTTAGCACAAACAATGACCAAGTCCTAGTAAGGTCTAGAAATAAAGTCTTTTGGAAAACACAGTAAAGAAGTGTGAGGCAGGGCTTGTGGCTTAGTTGGCAACAACGCTACTTACAGAGCAAGCGCAGGTCCATCTTGGATCGGCATCACTTCCAATTCGGGTCACCTGTGTAACCCAGGTGCTTAAGCCCTCATAGATGTGAAATGTGCAGTCAGAGAAGCTAAAAATCACCTCGGGAACTGCATGCCTCAGCACCCTAGAAAGTCTCCCGTCTTCTAGGCAGCATCCCCTACCTCTTTTCTCTCCTTCTTGACTCCTAACCCTCTGTAGGGATTTAACTACTCTGTCACAATGACATTTCTCCACAAACAACACAGTGGAGTCCAAAATGGATTAACTTTTTATTTATTGTATTATCATCTTGACATTTTATAACTGAGTCATTATATTTTGCTGTACATTAGACTATTCCTTTGACTTCAGTTCAACCTTCTTAAAAAAAAAAAAAAAACTTTAAAAAAGTGAGAAATATTTCTAAATACTCTGTGGAGCTAGTGATTTGCCTTCAAGAGAGAGGTCGTGGCAGGTAAAGGCGAGAGCTGGCCGACAGGCTTTCCAGCAGCATGGAGACCAGGGTTAGACACTAGCTCATAGCTGGGTTACAGGAGTGTCCAGGGGCTCATCTCCACTAGTGACCGCCACTAGACCACTCTCACATGGGACCCAGGGAATAATGGCGAAAGTGTGGGTTGAGGACCTGCTAGGAAGTGCCAGTCAGGCATGTGCAGCATCTCCTACTCCCAGGGCACTGCTCCTCCAACCCTCTCTACTGGCTCGCACATTCCACCACTCGGCTCCACTCTGCCCAGATCCTCGTCCCGCTGCCCAGAAACTGCCCCATGCCAAAGTCCACAGATCCCTACTCTACCCTCAGACATGGCAGGGCGATGTCAGAGACATCAGGAATTATTCTTACCACTGTATGAAAAACCAATCATTCCCACTATATTCCCACGTAAGCAACGAAAATGTTCCCCTCAGAGGCTGTGAGATGGTGCAGTGGATATCATTGAGTTCTGGAGGACCTGAGCTCAGCAGTCACGTAAAAAGCCTGGTAGCTGAGGGGCAGTGCTCTTATAATCCCCACACTGGGGAAGATTCAGGGGTTCACTGGCTGGTGGGTCTAACTGTGAGCTCCGGGTGCTATCAGGGACCTTTTCTGCACAAATGGTGGACGATGACGGAGGAAGCTACCTGAACACACATGGCCACTTCCAGCTACACACACCATGCATGCGCACGCACGCACACACACACACCCCACATATATACATACACACACCACACATATATACACCCACACCACCCGCATCACACACACACATACTCACACACATATACACCCACACCACACACATACACACATATATACTCCCACACATACACCTATCATACCCAACACACACACATCACACCACACACATATACACCCATATATACCACACACATATATACCCAAACCACCTATACACCACACACACATATACATCCACACCACATACATACACACCTCTTTTTATCTGAAAATGTCCTGAAACCCAGTCAACATGAATGTCCAAGCGTTAGCAGAGGTTATGAACAGTATCCAGCTAAGCTTCCCAGCACACTGCACAGCAAGCACTTAAGGTCAGCTAAGCCACTGCTGTATCACCGAACAAATACACTGCCTGCCTATGCTGGGGCTGGGGGGGACGAAGATATATTTGCCAAGGCAGGATGAATACACAACAGCATTCAGAAAGAAATTCTCCACAGTCGCCACTACTACACCAAGCATTTGCCTCAAAGGTACAGCCGGAACACTGTACTGGGTTTAAAACTTGCCGCTTTCCCAAGGGCTGTTACTAAGTTTCTGTACTTCCCTTGGGCTAATGTGTTAACATGTTTAAGAAGAAAGCATATAAAAGTCGATGTGTTTCCTCATGTTGTAGGTAGATCATGATAGAAAAGCAAAGTGAGAGGGACTTCACAAAACCAAAACTAAGAAGACCAAACAGTTACCAAGAGGACCAATCAGGCTTCGGATGGGAGGGCACATTTTTGACAATTTCCGTGCACAGCATTCATTTATTGCCAGGAACAAGGGACTGAAAACGTGAGGCCGGGTTGTTTGGTTTCTTCCCTGTTTGCCAAGCAAGCAAGCTGACTGCCACTTGACTTCAAGACAGTAATGTTCTCAGACACCTCCCCCCTTCCTCAGCCTCGACCGCATCTGAGGGTGGGGATGGACGTTAAACTTTTGAGTCAGGAATCCTGAATTCTAGAGCAGATTCTGAATGGCCCTCGGGTGACTCATCTCATCTCTGGAAGCCAGGTTCCTCACCCACGGAGCCCAGAAGAACTTTTAGAACTTTGGACGCTTCCTCATTCCACCCGACCGTGAAGGCAAAGTCCTCCGCTGAGAAGATGGGCCGCTAAAGCTCACTGGCTACCAACCAAATCTTATCTTTAAAGAACTTCAGCTGAGTAGTCTGAAAATGTTACCAGAAGAACACATCTCTCCTTCCCCACCCTGTTCTCCTAACCCCTGAAGATATTTTAGGAAAAAAAAAAAAAAAAAAAAAAAGGTAACCTTTCCCCTGTTCCTCTGTTTTTCCTGGGGGAAAAAAAAAAAAAAAAAAAAAAAAACACCAAACTTTATTAAATTT
Source organism: Mus pahari (assembly GCF_900095145.1). NCBI lineage: Eukaryota > Metazoa > Chordata > Mammalia > Rodentia > Muridae > Mus > Mus pahari. The sequence continues at coordinate 126,292,052 of NC_034593.1, read as the reverse complement.
TAACGTTGGTGCCCTTTTCCCAGAGAAAAAATTTTTTAAAAAAAAAAAAAAAAAAGCACAGCTAGGTGTAGGACATTGACCATGTAGATGAACGGGGGACCCTCTAGTTCTTTCATAAGCAGGCAAGAAAGCAGATACACTCTTTTCCACTTACACCAGGAGGAATCAGGCTTTTACAACATTTGCCAATGACCTTCTTTGGGCAGTGTGGGTTTCTAGAATATAAAAGTCCAGAGGAGACTGGGACAGTTAATCCAGAGAAAAGCAGCTTCTGTAGTCTCCAGTGTCTCACAGACGACATGGAAAGGGGCTCTTCAGCATGGGGCCTAACTACAGATGCTCTTTCTACAGCTCCCTCATAGCCACAAGCAATGGCACTCCCGCACTCCCTTGCCAGGTCACCACACATCTAGCAGCAGCAGCCCCGTCCTGATCTTCCCACGGCCACCTGCGGGCCTAGGCAACACAGTGCCCTGTCGGAGGAGGAGCGACTTTGGCTTCCAAATGAAGATGGGGAGCCAAGGAGGTAGTGTTCCCTCCTCTCCCCCCCCCACCACGCCCCATAGACAAAGACAAGGAACTGAACCCCCTGGCAGCTGGAAGGTGGCACGGCCACCAGCCAAGGGTGAGGGGGCAGAGGGATAGCAGTTCTTCCTGTGGCGGATGTCCTGCCGTGGCTAGCACCCAGAGCACACCACAGTGTGCCAAGGGGCTGCTCCCAAGCCGTCCTCCAAGAAACGCAAAGAAGCCAGAGAAGGGAAAACGTGGTCCAGTCGTGACATGGCAGACACAAAACCAAATGGAGCCGGGGATGCTGGGAAGGAGGCAGTATGCAGTGGGCACCAAGAATCCAATTATAGAGCCTGTCTGGCACAAGTCGGTCAAATCTCCTGTGGCTACAGAATAATCTAGGAGTGCCCAGACTCCATGATTTCTAAAGGTCTAGGGTACAAACAAAGACCTATTTGTGTTCTCCTGGATATCCACACTGCCAATTTGTCTCTCACCTTCTAAATAAACCTAATTACTCAGTCTCTTCTTAGGCTGTCTGCCTTTTCCTTGGCTCCAGGAAAGCAAGCACATACTGCTGTACTCACATGTGAGTGAATCCTGACCTGGAACTCTACAGCATGCAGGACAGGTACAGCACAGAAGCACCTCAGGGCTCTGACTTGGGCCATAAGCTTTCTCGTAGCTGGTCCTCTGCGGTGTCCTCCTGCAGATGATCCTAAACTCATCCCGTGGGGATCCGATGCAAGGCCTCAGGCATGCAGCACCGCCGCCCTGCCCTCACCACATCCTTTGCCAGTCATCCTGTCCTGCCCTACCTACTCTGCAGACTGGTTAGTCCATCTCAGTCATTCGAGAGACCCTTCAGTTTCCTGTTTTGTAAAACCAGTATGCCTCAAAAAGTTAAAAAGGAATTAACTTTCTCGTGGGCCCGCAGGATGAGAGAGGTAAAGAGGCATTCTGTCTCCTAAGACTTTGCTGAGCCTTTTTTTTAAAAAAACGAGCCAAATGCGCCAATGTCACACGACTGCAGAGGATCACAGAAATCTGTCCCTGCCATATGTCTCGTCGAGCAAAGAAAGGGCAGCGTTGGTGTTAACTTGAATTTTCCAAAAATGCTACAGCCCCGCGCTCCGCTCTCCGAGCCTGTCATTCCTTAAGACGAACCTTGGGATGGTGGCTGCCAACTTTCAGATTCCCTTCTCCTGACTCCTGCTTTGAATATGTTTCATATAATCTCTTCTCTCTTCCCACAGGCCTCTCATTTATTTCTGTTTGCTGATATACAAAATCTTCCAGGTTTCCCATCTTCCCCAGTACTCGGAAATAAAGGACAGAGCGGACTAAACAAAGGAGAGATGGAAGACAAATAAAATCCAGTTATGCCGCTGTGATTCAGTTCCCTGAGGCATCTGATGTGCTCTAAAGGGCTTCAAGGAGGGAAGCCACGGCTCTACCGCGGTACATGGGCCCCTAAAAGATGCAAATACTGTCTCTCTAATATGAACTCTCAGATAATGTCACCGAGTGTGTCGTCAGTCACGGCTTACACTCGTGGAGAGCTCTGTTTTCAAAAGATGTCTTCCTGACTGTCACATGCAATGTCATTCTTCGGGTGAGAAGATGGATTACACACTGTAGACAGTGCCTAGAAAGTGTCGTGACATTGTTCCCTTGGGAGAGCAGATCCAGGACAAATAAACTGATATAAGAAGGCAGCACTGTGTGAGACTAGAGTCCCTCCCTGGGACCCTCTCAATGTTCCCAACATAGGAAGAGAGTTTCCCAGGATCGATGTGGGCTGCAACCCAGACCCAAGTCATCTTTAACACCAGACAGCTGTACACCAGAACACCAAGTTCCCACATAGCAAGCAGAGTCAGCAAGCTGGAATAAACACATGCTCACTCGCTTCATTGTATTTTAGGGTCAGCTAATCTCCTGGAACTAAGATCGATCCTGCTCCCCGATGCGGCTGAGCCCCCAAAGGTGGGTGCTTACCAGCGGCATCACCACCTCAGCTCAGAGGCCAGAAACACTCTGGCTTTCTCTCACTTATGGCTCTGACGATGGCTCTACCAGACAAAGGAAGAGAAAGCATCATTACCAGACAACTTAATTCCCTATAAACACCAATTTTCTGTAATTGGCCAGGGGGTGAGGGGTGTCTTTCTTGCTCCTTGGCAGGATTTCCTTGCATTAGCTGGATAATGGTTTCCTTTCTCCCACTGCCTACATCTACACTCAGGGACCAGGCTGCTGGCTACATAGAGAGCACCAGAAATAAGTCCGAAGCTGGAACACCAATAATACAATTAAGCTTTTAAAAAATACTTATCATGACCCCCAAAATTTCGTTACCTTGTGGTAAGTATAGGGGTTTGCTTATTTGTAGAGCAGAACAAAATACAGTGCATTTCTCATCAGATGGTACAATGTTGCTTGCTACCGGTGTGCGGAGGGGATATCACTGTGGAAGCCCCCCCCCACCTCCCAACCCACCCCCGCCTTTTCTACCGACCTGCCAAGTTATTTCAATAGCACATCAAGCTCCATTTCCACAGTCAAATCTCCTCCCTGTGTCTGCAATCACAGGTAATGAGCCTCCAGTGAGCACATTTACTCGGAGCCTGGCAGCCATGGTCTGTGATTCTAGTCACATGCCTGTGTATTAAGAAACTGAAGTGCAGAGCAAACCAGGCAATGAAGGGACACTGTCCCCATCTCAAAAAGGCTGTGTTGCTAACAAAGCAGCACCTGTGATTGCAAATTATTCTGGCCTTGTTCCCTCCCCGTCCCCTGGATTTACAAAATGAACAGGGCGTTACCAGACATCACAGGGCGTTACCAGGCATCAACTCGGCTCCATGGCAGCTGGTCCAGAGCCAGCTTCCCAACAGAGAAGGGTTTACAAAGGCCTACCACACTCCCTCATCTCATCTAATGTTCTAGACATCCCTCTGCAGTGATTACTTGCCCTCTGGTTGTGATAAAGTACCTGACGAAGCAACTTAAGGAAGGGGGCCCTTATTTTGGCTCACAGATACAGGGTGATGCCCGTCCCATCAGAATCACAGCGGCAGAAGCCCAAGGCCTGTTTGCATCTGCCGCCAGGAAGCATAGAAGCCTCGCTCCCTCTCAGTTCACAGTCTCCTTTTTATTGACTGTTAGGTGGCTCTTCCCATCTTAGTAAACCTAACCCAGAAAATCCTTCACAGACACACCCAGAGACCGTAAACCTCATGGAAGTTTGACAGGGTTACGTATCACACCCTGTGAAATGGCATTCTCAACTCAGAGCTGAGATCCCCAAACTCACAAAATAAGCTATCTCCCCAAAGACAGAGGGTTCATCAGGGTCATGATGGGTAACACACCCAAGCCTCCTGACCTACACCATGTCCCCAGGAGAGCCTGGGCTCCATCAGACCAGATGTCAGTGCTGAGGGGTTGAAGGTGATCTTCAAGAAGCTGGGCCAGAACTGCCTCTGTTCTTTCTGATCTGCTTTTTCTAGGAAAAGGGCAAGTCCAGGCCACCAACTGTAGACCACATACAGCCTGGCCGTAGACCCGAACACACTATCACACACCCGCCCCTCCCCCACAAACTCACTATCCCACTCTAATACACACTCAATCCTAAGCATGCAAGAGACTGGTACCTTCAGAAACATAGTTACCTTTTATTATTTTAAGTTTGTCATGAGGACAGATCTCTGTGAAATTTTGAGGTCCTAGACCACGAGATTCTCAAGTAGCTGACTCCACAGGACCCAGAGGAAGAGAAGGAGGAGGAGGAAGATTAGGAGGAAGAGGAGGAGGGGGAGAAAGAAGAGGCACTGCCGCACAGGACACAGGTGGGTGACACCCCAGATTTCTAAACCCAACGTGCTTATCAAGTAGCAATTTGCTCCCACAGTTTGCTGCCCTCGCTCTGGGCAGGCAGATGCCCGCATTCTGTCCTACCCAGCTTCTGCCAGGCACTGTATGCTTTCTCTTCATTGGATCTGTCTGCAAAGGATGGAGGGCCCATGTTCTAAGTTCAAAGGCAGAAGGGACAGGAACTGCAGACTGATTTAACATAAAAGAATCAGGACAACAGGAAAGGACAAAGGAGTATGCCAAAAAAAGAGCTCTCCTCTGCTGTTATTTATACTTTTGAAACAATGTAGGTATGAAGCTTGCCAAAGAGGTACAGGAAAATCCTGGGAAAACATGCACTTTAAAAGGTCTCCAAAGCCCTTGGAAAAATAATAGAATCCAGAGGTCTGTTTAGAAAGAATTAAAATGGAGTAATAGTCTGAGCATCTGAACAATTCCCCATTTTGCACAGATTATAATCTAAAACATCACTTTACATGTTTTGAAACTTGAACTCCTTCCTACCAACAGAAAAAAAGAAAGCCATTATTGATAACAAAATTTATAAGGAATGGCATAGATGCCTTACATTTAAACATGAGTCTTTTAAAAAATACTTTGATATATAGCTCACTTAAAATCCACTCCTGTTGCCCGTACAGTTAAGTGTTTTGACAAGTGTATACAACCATTCAACCATTTCTACAATCAAGGTCAGTACGCGATCGCCACAAAGTTCCCTTTTTGACCCCCTGCATGCTGAACCCCAGACATTCACCCATCTGCTTTGTATAACCACAGATTACTTTTGTCTACACTGGAGTATCATCTAATTGGATTTATACAATGCTTCTGAGTTTCCACGCATGTTGCTATATACATTTAGAATTCCATTCCTTTTTTGTTGCTGAGTAGTGTTCCATTGTATGGATATACCACCATTCACCAAGTGATGGATGCTTGGATCAATTACAGGTTTTTGTAATATTATAAATAATGTTTTTATTTATATTCACAGATGTGTTTCTTCGAACACATATTTTAAATGATTTGGAGTAATTCCTCCATGCTTTTCAGAAGCTAATGTACTACTCTGTAGTGTGATTAACAGTAATGATTAAAGGATGACCTACAAGTGTCCTTTAGACACTGAGAAAAGCTCTTCTTGCCCATTTTGGCTGTGTAAAGGTTTCTTGTTGACAAAGCTCTATTCATCCCTCTCTCCTTTCCCTGGCCTCTGTGAATGCCCGATACACAATGCTCACACCAGCCCAACTGTAGTGGCTATTCCTGGTTGTCAACTTGACTATATTTGAAATGAACTACAATCCAGAATTGGAAGGCTCACCAGCGAACCTAATCTGGAGGTTGGGAGATAGAAGTTTCTGATCTGGATCTTGGTATGGAGATCTTGAGACACAGTGGTGATTGAATCCAGAAGATTAAGACAGGGAGATCTCNGAGTCCAAGNTCATCTGGGATTAAAGGTGTGGTGGCACACACCTTTAATCTGGGCTACACCTTCTGCTGGGGACCATATAAGGACATTGGAAGAAGGGAGTCAGCTCTCGCTCTTCTGCCTGCTTGCCATGTGGGGCTCAGCAACTGCTAGACCCCTGGACTTCCATTCACAGCTACTACTGAACCATTATTGGGAATTGGACTGCAGACTGTAAGTCATCAATAAATTCCTTTACTATATAGAGACTATCCGTAAGTTCTGTGACTCTAAAGAACCCTGACTAATACACCAACCTTACCCAGATAAAATCCCAGAATGTGGCCACTTGGTGTCCCAATCCCAAAGCCACATTCTTCATGTTGTCTACCCTGCCCCAAATCAAAACACCTTCCCCTGCTAAACTACTTGCACGGAGTGGGAAGGTCATCTGATCAGATGCCACCCTATGCAAAGGACTGGTGTCCCCTCAACAACAGTGGCCCTGAGTTTTCAAGACAGGTGCCCCTGATGTTCCACACTGATGCTCTGCTTCCAGATGAAGTGACAGGCGACACAGTGACATCTGAGTGCACATATGAAATCACAGGTGGGGATGCTTGCTGGAGGGTAACTTAGGTCAGTTCAGGGTGGGAAGTTCACTGGACTTACAGGCTAGACCTGCCTCATCATAGCCTCTGTCCCGCCCACCCCCCCATTAATGCTTCATTGGTTTCATTCCTCCTTATTCACCCCAGAACTCAGAACTCACACCCTCTTGTGGTCATTTGCACCACGGTAGTGACAACAGGATGCCATGCATAAACTACAGGTTGCTATCTACACCAGGGCGAGACTGCTCTGTGCTACCTTCCAGTCCCTCCACACTGCACGCTACCTGGCTTTTTGTAGCATCCTCACTCCTCGGACTAAATGTGCTGCAGACGCTCCTCAGTGCCGCATCTTCAGTACCACAGTCGTCCATGGTGTGGCTGAAGGAGATTCACCCTGGACCTCTAGGAAAAACCACGTTTCAGAAGCTCAAGTCACAGAGCAATTCTGGGAGGCCAGAGAGACGACTCTGTGCTTTAAAGCATTGGCTATTCTTCCAGAGGACCCAGGCTCAGTCCCCAGCACTGACATTTTTAATGTACTACTCCGTTCCCAGCACCAGAGTCTGTAACTCTGGTTCCAGGGGATCTGTTATCTCTGTCAGCACAGACACAGATGCAGGCAAAACACCCAGGCACAGAAAGAAGAAATTTTACATTTTAAATTACTTTAAAAGGAAGAAATTCTGGTACCAAGGCCAGTATGTTGTCAATAGATCTGAACCCTATCCCTGTTGTTGGTTAGCCATCTCACACCAGGGTAAGGAACAGTGACTCTTCTGGCTTATGCAAATTAAAAGTGTCTGTGCAGCAAAAAAGCCACACTGGGCGATGTCATCAGGAGGGTGGCCAGGCAGTGGGAAGGCTCTTCAGGGAAGTGTTTGCATCGCCTGCCCCACAATTCCGACTACATCCCCATCCATGCACCTCCCCTTCAACCCTCTAATGGCTCTGAAACAGGCAGCTACACAACCCCCCCACCCAGCCATGCACTCTCTGAGGTGGCCCAATCCCAACAGGAACTTAAAAACCAGTTACTTTCCTGACCATCCACAATTACTTATGTCACTTTGAACTACTACTGTGTCTGCTACTTCTTGTCCCTGCCTGATGCTCACCTAGAGAGGTGACAGACAGACAGACAGAAAGCTAGGTAGATGGATAGATAGATGATAGATGAATGGATGGGTGGGTGAACGGATGAATAGATAGATTAGATATGTACACACACACACAGACACACACACACACACACACACACACATCATTGAGCCTTGCATTGAGGCCTTGTTCTTTTGTCAAAAAGCCGTTGTGGAATATCATCCAGAATGTCTGAGACCTGATGACTTCTGGGAACCTTCCCAGCCCTAATCCCCCAGGCTTTGGCTATGTTTCATTTTGGTGCCAAACAACAAGCCAGGGTTATTTCTATGAGTTCTTGAGCTTTCTAAAGGCTTAGAAGGATGAACGCTTGGTGATGCTGATCGGGCTCACACACAGAATGCTGTTCTACCCTGCCTTAGCATGAGGACAGAGCCACTAAATCTCTGCCACCAAGTCGCTCTGGATCCAGGAACCGAGAAGCAGCAGCACAAACCTTCCTTTCAAACTGCTCACTCAGCGTAGACCCATCCATGAGAAGAATCCACGAAGCACTCCACAGCGCAAAGTATAACTGTAATACTATATGCACTCCACAGTTCCATGTGTGAAAATACAAACTGGAATGAGCTGGAGTAGTTAGTGCTTGCTTACGAGATTTAGACAGAGCACAGTGCAGTTTTAATAATATATATATGTTTTATCTACTTAAAGGTTTTCAACTACAAATTCCAAAGTAGGAGGAAAGGTAAAGAAACCATGTACTGAGCACATATGCCCTGCCCCTCGGGGTGTCCGAGTTGTTCATGTAGCCAAGGCTAGTCTTGATCCTCCTTCTGCTGGGGTTGCCAGTGTGCAACACCCCTCTATGCTAATGCTGTGCTGGGTTAGAGCCCATGGCTTCGGCATAGTAGCAAGTATACTCCCAACTGGGCTACATTCCTAGCCCCAGAGTCTTTAATTCCTTAAATTTTGCGAGTATTTTTAAAGGAAGAAAGAGAGAACTCTTCAGCTTGGTAAAGCAATCCAATTTGAAGCTCAAGAGCATTACTGTGTTCTCATTCCAAGTGTTAAAAATACACTTTCATCTTTCCAAGGCATTTCTGAATAATTGTCGGGCAGCTGATCTGGAGGGAGATGGCGGGCACAGGACTTCATGGAGAAGCGAGGTAGGGATGCTGGAGCAAAGGCTTCCCGCCCTCAGCTCAGCTCCCTCAGGAAGGAAAGCTAGGTCCCTCCTTCAGAGTCAGACCCATCACATGCTTCTGAGCTGCCGTTTGCTGAGGAGAACTAACCGGCACCCTCACCGCCCGCAGCTCCCAGCATCTCCTCAGTGAGGCCCGTCCAGCTCCCGGCAGCCCCACAAGTCAGTCTGCAAACTAAGGGGAGAGAACTAAGCTCGCTGAGGAGCCAGAGCTGAGGCCCAGGAGAGGAACCTCTCAGGACTCCCATGAAAACCCAACTGTAGCTGGAAAGCTGTCAGAGAGCGGGACACCTCTGGATGTCTGGTAAAGCCAGCCAAAATGAGAGCACATAACAGTGACAGGCTATAAAATCTCAGAGGTTGGTTAGCAACAGAGTTTCTCACCTCACGACACGACGTAGGTGTGTAGCTTTTTGTTTTTGTTCTTTGAAGAAAGACTTCTAGGAAGGCTTAGTGGTAGAGGCCTCTAATCTCAGCTAATTAGAAGGTTAAGATGGATGGATGGATGGATGGATGGTCAGTTGGACAGATGGTAAGTTCAAATCCAGCCTAGGCTACAGAATACACCCAGGGCCAACCTAAGGAATGTAGCAAGGTTCTCTGTCTTTTCTTTTCTTTTCTTTTTTTTTTTAAAGAAAAAAAAGAAAAGAAAAGAAAAGAAAAGAAAAGAAGGATGAAGAGGAAGAAGAGGGAGGAAGAGGGAGACCTATCACCCACCATGTTTTTCTTTTTGCCATGGTTTCCAGGAAGCTCACATGTAAGTATCATGCTCGTCTGTAATGGGTTTGATAGTCTAATGCAGCTTCCCCTTTCCTGTATGCAGCGTTTTATCATTTATTTGCACATGTCCATCTTTACATATATGTCTGTATGTGTTGCTTTAATCCGACTTTCCTTAGACACTTTCCATCTGTAATTAGAGCGCATGGTTTTTAAAAAGGAAACCAGTTGGTATGCTCTACATGAAATCTATATACACCGCACCTATCCATAAATTGACACTTTTCCCCCACAGGATTTCACGAGAAACACTTTTAACTTGGAACCTGATTCATTATAGTGTAACATGCGAGACACGCTGCTGGAGTGTGAATGAACCACGTCTGTTTGAACTCACAGGATTCTAGACTGTGGTGCAGACACACACCCACACCCACAAGGATGCTGTGACATGAATCCATGTACTCCCCAAGGATCGCTATAACAGGGACCCATATGTCCGCTCTCAAGGATACCTGTGACAGGAACCTATTTGCCTCTCCACTCGGCTATTTGTGACATGAATCCTTACACACACACACCCCCACACACACACAAAGCTACCTGTAACAAGATTCTATATGTCCCCCATCACCAAATACCTGTGACAATGACCCATATACCCTCTCTCCAAGGATACCTATGACAGAGACCTATATAACCTCTCTCCAAGGATAGCTGTGACAAAAACCCATATACCCTTTCTGCAAGGATATCTGTGACAGGGACCTATATAACCTCTCTCCTAGGATACCTATGACAGGGACCTATATAACCTCTCTCCTAGGATACCTATGACAGGGACCTATATGGACCCATATGACAGGGACTATTTTCTTCCTTAAGCTCCTTGGATCTATGGTTTTTAAACACACTGAATGTCTCCCCTAAACTTTGGTGTTCCTTGCCCTCCAGATGCTAACACGTAGGCCTGCGGCATTCAAAGACCCCCTGCTCCATCCAGGTCCCTCCCTCTTGCTACAGCAACGCTTGGCAGAATAAGAAATGGAGTCTTGGTGGCCCACAGTTCTCCCAGGCCCACTCTGTCTAGCTCTTTCCCTATCTCAGGGATCCACTAAAAGCCCAGACTTTATTATCAGGTCCCAACACTGGCTGGCGACAACAGCCAAATGAAGCCCAAGTATCCTGGCTCCAAATGGGTCTCCGGCAATTTTTGGCCTTTTTAAAAGTGACATGTCTCTCTCCAAAAGGAATGAATGCAACACCTCCAGGCTGCTAGAGGAGAAACTGGCCATTTAGACCCACGCCTTTGAACCACAGGTACGTGTTCAGGGTGTACCTTATTCAGTATGCAGTGTTTTCTGGTTTTAATAGTTCGAGGACTTTTTCCCTCTAAGTCCAAAACTTTAACATCATCAAAAACATTTTCTTTTCTTTCTCCCGGTCCTGAATCTAAATTGTTTTTGGTTTGGTTTGGTTTGGTTTTTTGCTCCTCCAGGGAGGAAAAAAACACAGATAGCGATAAACTGTATGTATTTCTGTTTTTAAGAAAGCTCTCTATCACTGAAATGTTAGAGAGGTTTATACAGCAAGTCAGAGTGAATTCAAGGTGGTCTAAAGGCTGGTGACAGGAATGGAGAAGGGAAAAAAAAAACAACCCAGCAACAATGAACACAAGAGCAAGATGTTCCAGTTCAGGTGCCACATTGAATTCAACTAAAAAAAAAAAAAAAAAAAAAAAAAATCATTTAGTTAGAAATGCAGCTGACCAAGCCCCACAGATGACCACCAAGCAGAGTGGGATGTAGCAGGGCGGGGGCAGGGTACAGGACATTAAAGCAGTCCTGCTTTCAACCGTGGAGGCAAACTAAGATGTGGTCTCTGTGTGCCCCTTTCCACTGGTCCTTCTGGGTACACACAATCACCCAGTATGGCTGTCTTAGAAATCCATTTCTAAGTAGCAATGGCGGACAGCTGGAGACAAGAGAGGTGACCAAGGAAAGGAGATCCTGATTCCAGCTGCAGCCACTCCTCCGTGATTTTGGAGTCTGGGTACCAGTCCCCACCACAGATGGAGCTTTTCTCATGGGGGATGTTAAAAGATGCATCTGGTAACTTCTTCGCCACTCACCTTCACTTCTCCGAGTAGGGGACTAATGCCCCTAAATCCCTCTTCCATGGAGAGAGAGTTAAGGCAGAATGTACCCTTTGCCCTCAGAAAGAAAGAGAACCTCCTCCAAAACCCAGGCTTTCGGGGAAAGGAGAGTGGCCAGTGATGAGCTAGGGAGAGATGGCCGGCGTGGCTTCTCCTTGTGCAGAGCAGGAGGGCCCTCTGTCCATGTGTACAAGCTGAGGAAACCTGCAGTCCTCAGTCTAGCTACAAGGAAGGGCCTCGGGCTCAGACAGCAACTGTCTCCAACTGAACCTCCCAGTAGGAAAAACATTGAGATTTGACAATAGCTGAAGCAGCCTCCCTCTTATTGAGCTTCACATCCAGTTATAAAAGTAGGACTTTCATCATGAGCCAGGTTGGCAGAGGCCATCTGACAGACACGGTTCAAGGTCAGCACAAATTAATTAGCTCTTGAAACACCCATAGGTGAATAAGCCTGGCATATAGCCCCGAACCCTAGGGAGGAGCACATTTGCCAAGGTCCTTGGATACTGCTGTAATCTGTCGGATATAATTTGACATGAGGCACCTATCTTTGAGGTCACCGTCCCTCTCTGTGTTGGGAAGAGGGACAGTATTGGGCATCAAACCCATGGCCCTATACATAAGGGACAAATGCTCCCCCACAGAGCCATACCCCTGACCTTGAAGTCACTCTCTTAAAGAAACAAGTCACTTATATTACCGGCTAAGACACCATGACAAATGTCGTCATCAGGGTAGTCCGTAAAAAGACTCAGCTCCCCCTCCAGTCCAGGCTACTCACTCTGCCATGATCTGAATGTCCACTCTATTCAGGGATGCCTCTGTCACAGGAGGCAAAGACTTGCTTGCCAGTCCCAACTCCACCAAGGAAGAATAGAACCTCCTTGGGGTCCCCACTGCTTACTGAGTGGGGTTGTCTCCCAGGTAGAGCTATCTAGAACTCTCCAGGCTGAGTGGCCTGAGTGGTTTTCTAACAAATAGGAGACACTCGCTTCTTCTGGGCTGACCTAGCCTCATGCCCTGGTCTGGACCTTTGGAGGGTGGTGAGTGGCTCCACTGAAGAGGATTCTGCCTGTGTTGTCCTCAACTAAGAGCACTGGAACCTCCTGACCAGGTCACACACATACCTCTGTCCCATACTGCATGTGACTGGACCCAGTGATTCCCTAGGATCCTGATTCCAGACCAGGGAAAAACCACAACCTACCAATAAATGCACCAGAATTTCTTCCCTGGAAAAAGAGAATCGTTTGTTATAAAGAATTAACTGGGTAAGCTTTCTTTCCTCTCCCAGGAGGGGGAGAGGGAGGAGGAAGCCACCTCCAGGCTTCACAAAGACAAGCTAGAGGTGAAGGCTTTTACAGCCTAGCACTGCCAATGAGCAAAATGAAAAGCCCACAAGACAATGGCCAAACATCAAAGGATTTGCAAGAACAAGATGCGGCCTTCCATCAAATTCTTTTGCTTAAACTAATCTTCCAGTGCCTGTAATGTTTTTCAGGTGAAGTCCATTTACAGCTCCTCAAACAAAGCCAACAGCCAGGAGAATTTCCTTAGCAGGCCTAAGCAAGGACAGAGCTAAAGCTGACAAGTCACAGTGAAAGCACAGGACCAAGGAAACAGAGGAGACACCAGCACAGAGTGACCATGGCCACCTCTCCCAGGGTCACAGTCTCTTCACACATGGTGCTCAAGGCCATAAGCCTAGCTCTTCAAGAACCCCGCCTCCACTTTCCTTCATCAGGTCCTCTGGGACACTGTCCCAAGTAAAAGCAGCCTTGGCCTCCCCTTCATCCCTAGCTCCTCTCCATCCCTCGGTTTACACTGCATCTCCTTCCTCACCTAGACTTCCTTCCTCTCACTCTCTCACCTTGCCCCACTCCCGTGCCCTAGTTTTCCTGGCACCAATAACCCCTATGTATAACTATGAGATTTCTCCTTCCCTCTGAAGTATTTACATATTTATTATTAAGCTCTAAGGCAGATGGACAGATATCACCAAGCACACAAGAACTGGTGTCTTAGTTAGGGTTTTACTGCTGTGAGCAGACACCATGACCAATGCAACTCTTATAAAGGACAACATTCAACTGGGGCTGGCTTATAGGTTCAGAGGTTCAGTCCATTATCATCAAAGCGGGAACATGGCAGCAGCCAGGCAGGCATGGTGCAGGAGGAGCTAAGAGTTCTACATCTTTATCTGAAGGTTGCTAGCAGAATACTGACTTCCAGGCAGCTGGGAAGAGGGTCTTAAAGCCCACCACCACAGTGCCAAGCCTACTCCAACAGGGCCACACCTCCTAATAGTGCCACTCCCTAGGTCAAGCATATACAAACCACCACAATTGGTTTGTCTTTTTTTTTGTTCCAACATTTTAGTGACAGTACAGTGACGACCACCAAGCTCAGGATTCAGTCAAGTAAAGAACACGGGAAAATAGAAGAGACAAAAGAATTTGAGGTTGAGTACCCAGGGCTCAGGGTTTAGTCAGTCAAATGTTTGCTGTCATCATAAGGACCAGAGTTCGAATCCCCAATATCCAGGTGAAAAACGATCATGCTAGGTCCTTGCACTAGAAAGGTGGAGACAAGACCCCTTAGAACTTGCTGACCAGTCAGCTAGTCTTGCAGAATAGTGAGCTTCAGGTTCAGTGAGAGACCCTTATATCCAAAAATATATAAGTGGCGACACAGGATGCTGCTCTGTGGCCTCCACACACACACGCTGCATACGTACACTGCAGCACAGGGACCAGGCCCAGCACTGAGGGTTCAGTCTCGACTGATCAGGAAGAGACCCAAAACCTGCTTCGTTTTGAGTCGCATGGGTGAGTCGATGCCCTTTGCAGAGGAATATATGAACTTGACATTTCCCTGGCAAAATAATAAACTGAAATATAACAAGGTCCAGTAAATAGCTCGATAGGAAGGGGCTCAAGAAAAATTCACAGTAATGTTACAATTTCTGGTGAGCACTATCTCGTCGCCACAGAGAAGCAAGCTCCCAAGAGGTGCCTGTGCCCCACCCTCCTGAGGCACATCAAGGTGACAGGGAGTAAGCCCCACCCACCTGGTGCGTTCTGGTCTCAGTAAGCACAAAGAGACTTTGTGAATGAACAAGAAATCGACATCGCCCCGCTATTGTAGCAGCTGCCAACATTTTATCCGTAGTGCTGTGTTTTCTAATCATGCAAATGTAGCTTCTGCAGATCACTGAGGTCCAAAATCCCTCCCTTCGTAACACAACAGGGTCCAGGACTGCTTACTTCAACATCTGTCAACACGCCAGGTTTTTTTCCTATAAAAGCTTCTGGTCCCCTTCGGTAAACATCAAAGTTTTGGCCAAACAACAAACATGGTATCGGATGCAGTCCAGCCCGGCCTAAGCTATCTTCTGAGGGTGGTTGTGGTATAAATTATTACAAGTTATAAAGAGAAACTTGGGGGAATAGAGCGCTGGAGGGTGCTGTGTCGATTTAAAATTGTGTGTCTGTAACTACCAAATATCAAGTGTTTACTCTGAACCCTCACACATGCACACGCACACCCAGTGGCTTAAACTGCATTTTCGCATTGCTTTCCAATTTTAACCCTCCCTAAGCACCGCCAATTATCACTTCCAGTCTTCATCTAGCTGACTAAAAGGCCCCTTGCATCTCTTTATCCGCTCCTCTCCTCATTTCTGGAATTGTTTTTTTGTTTTTTTGTTTTCCTTCCCCTGGAGTTGTCTATTCTGTAGCTTTTCTGAGACCAAAACCAACTGCCTGAACAATCACTTCACCCTAAGGAAGCAACTTAGCAGTGGCTTGATCTCTCGGATGGACTTGGTTTGCAGGAATCCCCAGGGTTTGTGTGATCTACCCGCACTTTTTAAGTATTCATGCATTAAAGGAACAGAGTTCGAAACTTCAGGGTCTCGGGACTGAATCGCAATTCCGCAGTAGTCTTCAATTTTATTAGTCAGTCTTCCTCAACACCGCCACAACTCTGTAACACCTGCCTACTGTTGCCCTCTTCTGGCACACACACTCCCTCCCTCCCTCCCCCTCCCTCCCCACTCTTGTCCCTCCCTCCTTCCCCACACCCCTGTGCTCTTGGGCAGCATTTCCAGAGGGCAGAAGCTGATTCACTCTCACACACACACACACACACACACACACACACACACACACACACACACACGGGGCAAAGGTTTCTGTATGCTGATGCCTCCATCCCAGCTGATTGGACCACAAGTGAGCACATGACCCAGGCCGGCCAATTGCAGAGGCTGCCTAGAGGTCAAGAGAGGCCAGGGCCATGCTCATCCTCTTAGAGCGCTCAGAGATGTTAAAAATAAAGAAACGACGCACATTTCAATGTCTACATTGAACAGATTAACATTTCTAACACCCAAACACTCATGACTAATTATGCCCTCCACGAGACAGTTACAAGAGTTATAAAACATATTAATTCATGGTGCACTACAGGCAGAATGTCTGTTAATGAGAAACAAATTTAAATTTGGATGATGAATGCTACCATCATTTCATCCTGCCAGCTTGTCTCTGTGACTAAATGTGTAAGTTCGGGAGGATCATGGGAAAGCACGTGGGCGTGAGGTCTGAGCTTCAGCTTCACCACAACCCACTTCCACCTGTTCTCTCCGACCACAGGCAGATGCAGATGACACCTTGATGCCCAACAGCCTGCAACCATGTACCTCAAGTTCCATTTACACAGAAATGATGGCTCCTAGCCCATCACTGTCAGCTTGGCAGAGACACTGATAAATTATTAGTCATAAACTATTTCCCAGTGTTGCTGTGGATCTAGAAACATCTGCCAGTCCAGTATCCATGAGAGAAACCTAGCCAAGGGCCACCCTTCCTATCCTTAGCTACCCCCAAGGCTCCCATCCTTTGCCGTGTATAATCTGCAACAATAACATCCCTGCTGGATAGTCTGTGCACCTTGAAACCTAGCTACTATCACAACTTTCTCCCCAATCTTTGAACGGCTGCTGTTGAGTAAGTTACACCAGCCTGAAAACCTTAGGTCCATCGTCCCTGGACAGACTCGAGGATCTGCTCCTGCAATAGCTGTAGTTCTGTATACTACAGGACCCAGAGAGAAGCTTGTGTGTGCCTAGAACAGATACAAATTAAAAACAGAAATTAAAATAAAATCTGCAGTCATCAGGGATATTAATAGTATTATCAGAATGATCGTATTATCAGTATGATAGAATTATCGGAATACTCAGATGTGGAACTTGATAACACAGTGAGTCTCTCCCTCACTTAACAAATTGTCCTTTACAGCTAACACTGGTCTCTCTCTCCTCTCCCTCTCTGAATTCCTCCCTTTCAACCTTTTGACAGAATCTCAACATCAACCTATTGGTCTTTCAGATTTTCGGAAGACTTCCTAATAGTGGTTTCAGTGAAAAGAAAATGACTACATCAAATTCACACAATAATTCTTTTTTTTTTTTTTTGGATTTTTGAGACAGGGTTTCTATGTGTAGCTCTGGCTGTCCTGGAACTCAGAAATCCACCTGCCTCTGCCTCCCAAGTGCTGGGATTAAAGGCCTGTGCCGCCACCACCACCTGGCCACACACTAATTCTTAAATGTTCCAGTTTCCTTTCTGTTGTGGTGATAAAACAAGAGTCAGACCAAAAAGCAACTGGGGAGGAAGGGATTTATTTTATCTTATACTTCCAGGTCAGGGTCCACCATGATGGAGATCATAGCTGGAATCCAAGGCAGGAACCTGAAGCAGATTCCATGGCGGCTGGTACTTACCAGCTCATTCTCAGGCCCATGCCGTGCCAGCTCTACTCGTGCTGACAGGACCACCTGCCTAGGGATGGTGATGCCCATAGTGGGCTGGGCATTAATTAATAATCATGACACGAACCCTGACAGACATGTCCATAGACCAAACTGACAAAGCCAGTTAGTGACTCAATTGACTCTGGGCTGTGTCAAGTCTAGGCTAACAAGGGCACTGAGGTTAGCTGGAATTTCAGACATTTAATAAACTCACGTTTTAACATGAAGAAAGTGTCCTGTGAGGAAGAAGAGGCTGAAGGAGAAATAACGGAATGGGGCTGGCTGCAGAGCCGTGTGAACTGTTACAGGGTGTTAGGTGGGTGCAGGAAGGCTGAGAAGCAGAAGGGAAATGAGTTGCAAGCAGGAACCCAGTGCCCGGGACTCACACCAACCTCTAGAAGCTTTCCAACTCCACAGAACTTGGCCAGCAAGCCATCTACTGACATCAGTTATGTGAGCAAGGACTGCACGATGGTCTGAGCTCCATGGGAACACAAGTCCCTTAGCCTGGCTTTCTCACTCCATAGAATGCCCCCTACTCCCTATCCAGTACCTTGGCTTCCCTCCCACAGGTTAAGACACCTAAGCCCTGAGCTCGGCTCCTGAGAGGTAGCATGCTCAAGAGGAAGCCTGGAGCTCCTAAATTAGTTCTACCTTAAAATGATGCCACTGTGTTTGGGTGAGAACCACACAGCATCCCTCACTGATGCTGCTGGACTTGGGTGAGGACCACACAGCATTCCTGTCAGGTGAGAGTCGGTGTGAGAGATCGCTTTCAGCTCACTCTGCCAAATGCCAAGAAACAACAGAGAAAAGCAAGCTAAAGAGTCAAGGAGTCAAGAAGTCTATGCTGCACAGTCTTGTTCACACAAAAAAAATTCTGGGGCCTCAGTATCTCCCCCTTCTCAGCACCATGATTGACCAGGTAACCCCTGAGTGCCAGTAAAAAGCCTTGGTGGTTCTGTGGCGTCCTTTCTGGGCCTTTGCTCTCCAAGAGGGATAGCAACCACTGTTATCCCAACATTGGAAGGAAGAAGACAATATATAAACAGAAAATACAGATCCTTAACATGATGATAGTAAACTCTAATTCCCAAACACTTCAACACTAGTTATTGAAAAGCACTCTCTAAATCCTTAAGAAAAAAAAATTGAGAAAGGTATGTGTCTTAAATAAAATTCATGAAGCTCACATTAAAAAAAACCACTAAAATACATTTAAAAAAATCAAATATTATTAAATTATACTTGGACATAAGCTATCTATCATCCAGTCCAGGTTTTCATTTTATAGACAAAACTAGCCAGGCAAAAAGAGATTAAATAATTTGCCTAAGGACGTGCCGCTAATGAGAGGCAGGATAAATACTACAATCCAGCCAAGAATGGTTTAACTACTCCAAGGGGTATTAGAGGATGTTAGCAATGTCTGGGATAGGCTCCTAGTCTTTGGAGGCTAATGTCAAGAGGACAGCCAAGCCCTCCCACAGAGCATCACTCTGTGCTCCACACAGCCAGAACTCCAGGCTGATGAGCGTGGGATGCACATATCTTTGGTTTCTACAGTCACACCTTTCCATCCATGCCAAAGGCGGCAAAACTACCACATGGTGCTGCACCTGACACCTCCTCTAAATCGATGGACAACCCCCATTCTGTCACAACCCTCTTAGATCCCAGGCTCAGCTTCCCATCTCATTGTTGCCATTGTAGCACACACACACACACACTCACCTCACTAAACCCCAGGAAGCCAATGCCAACTGTGCCAGCCCACCAGCTGAGCAGCAGCAGCTGTCCCAAAGACATCACTCTAGGACCTCACTTCCTGTTTTGGCAACGATGCCTGTGTCTGTGCCAGTTCAGGGTCTGGCCCATCGTTTTCAAAGCTTAGAACTGGACAAGCCCCAGATATCCAAGAAACCATCTGTTATAAAGCCCTCCTCCCTCCTCCCTCTTCCCACTTCACTTCTCCACCAGCCATGGCATCTGCCGCCATCTTTGATCTTCTGAGCAGAGGGCAAGAGGGCATGGGTCTCTCATCCACAGGGCTCACTCAGACCTGGCCCTGAAGGGGAAGAACCATCCACTTTAAATCCAATGTTAGGAAACAAACAAGTCCGCATATTCTACCTGGCAGCATGAGCTAGCTGTCACAGATGGTAGAGAAATGTGGGAGAGTACATTCGGGTTCCAAACGTCCTCATTCTGTGGTGTGCCTGTGTATACGGGCGGTGGGGTGGGAAAGGGCGTGCGCACACACACACACACACACACACACACACACACACACAGGTCCAACGTTGACATCCAGTGCCTTCCTCGATGGCTCTCCACTTTATTTATTGAGGCAGTCTCTCTCAATCGAATGCAGAGCTCATGGATTTGACACATCTCACTCGTGGGTTTGCTCCAGGGAGCCCCTGCCTCTGCCTCCTAAGGGTGGGGATTATAGGCAGTGACCATGCTTATGGCTTTCTGACATGGGTGCGGAGGATTTGAACTCTAGACCTGATGGTTAAGCAGTACGTGCTTTAACCACTGAGCCATCATCTCTCCAGCCCATGTTTACTCTTTAATAGAAGCTTTTCAAAGCAAAATCCTCAAGGAGCTCACTGTTATACACTAATATTCCAAAACCTAAAACCGCATAAGCTTTTCCTTCCAGTGAGAATAAGACCAGTGTTTAAAAGCCATTCAAGGACCCCCCCCCAATAGAAGTTCCAGGTAGGCCCCAAGTGATTACATCTACATAACTATGAACATTCTCCACTCGCCAGGCTTCAGTAAGATCTTCACATCCCCCTTCCCTGTCATGGAAGGTGCCTAACTCACCTAAGGTTACACCAATTAAAGGTGATAGGGTCGGAGTTCACACTTGGGATCAAGCAATTCTGTAGGCAATGCTTTTTATCGTGGGGGGGGGTCTTTGCTGCATAGGAGAAAACAAAAACTGCACGTTCAATCACAGAATCACCTCGCCCTGCATTTTTAAGGGGTCCTGTGCAAGCCCTGCCTTGGAATTCTACAGGCAAAAGAAAGGAGACTGGCACACACTTAACAAATCCAAGGCAGCAGTGCAGAAGCTGGGGAAGAAGCAGCGGACGGGGTCTGGCAGAGTTACGCTTGCCTCTACCTCCAAGAAGAATTTTTAAAAGAAATGAGAAGCCCAGGCAGATGAGAGACTCTCATGCTAAATCCCACAGGGAGTGTTAAATAAACATGATCAGCCCCATAAAGCTCTGACAAAGGCAGGCTGTTAAAACTAAAAAAACTGTACCACGTCCTACCTTCCCTCTACTCAATAAACACAATCCATGAGTGCATGAGCCCTATTAGAGGTGGCCTATTTAAACCTTAAATTTTTAATTCTGTTTATTCGCTTTTGTAGAAAGCACTCAGCAAACAGCCGACCTCACTTTTACGTACGTGTCTAATGGCGGGCGTCAACAAGACTCGGCAGCGCTCTCTCACGAGGCGGCCTCAGACTGTCGCATCAAAACCAGGAAGATGGTCCAGCCAAGCCTTGGGTCACATGTACCGGGTCTGCCGTACAGGTTTACCATACTTAGGGCTTTTCTGGTTCTGCGTTTTTGTTTTTTTTTGTTTTTTTTCAACTTACATCAATTTACCAAGCTCCTGCTCTCAGTGCCAGCCACCGAGAAACTCGGGATCCAACATTTAAAAAAAAAAAAAAAAAGCTTACCCTCTCACTGGAAAAGCAGAAATCAATTAAATCATGATGCAAAGAAGTGAGCGGTTTATCAAGGGGCAACCTGACAGAGCACAGATTGATTAGTGGCTGTCTGTTCAGGTGACTGACTGCTAAGTGAAATTACCAGGGAGGAGTAACTAAAAACCAACAGACATTTCTTCTCACAGTGTGGAGGCTGAGAAATGCAGGGTCACAGGACCTGAGGATGCGAAGCTGCTCACTGCTTCTTAGATGGTACCTTGGGATTCCTTTATAGGAGGCAGACATCCCGTATCCTCGAGAACCTACTCAGTTCAGAAAAGCCCCAGGGTGTAGTATTATAGGACTGGGGAATAGGTCTCAACATATGAATTGGTGGGGGGTGGGGAGGGGCTTCAAACGCTGGGGCAAGGTAGAGCTGAATGTTATTAAACGCAGCCTCAGACTGTTCACCGAGAACTGAGATCTAAGGCCATCCATCCCTTGTATGTCAGGGCAGGCCTATGGTGGAAATGACGTCAGGTGATTTTGAGACTGGGCTTGAAGAAGCCATGCAGTTTCTTGCTTATTTTCATATCTGGAATTCTGGTTCTTGGCGCTCTCAAAGCCCTGGGAGAAGCGTGAACACCCTGAAGTTGCCTGCTGTGAAGACATCTCAGTTAGGCGCCAGGGCAGAAGTGCTGAGTGTCACACCAGTGCAGACACACAGCTGGAACTGCCCCCGCCCCAGCCCCAGTGTCCTCATCTTCCCAGCAAGGCTCTATACCAGAGGGGAGAGGGGTCACCCGACTGTGCCCTGCCTGGCCTCCTGGCCCACAAACTCTGTAAAGGAAAGGTGGCTGTTTGACCAGTGCTTCATCACACGGTGACAGGTCACCCACACAGTGCTGCATGTGACCAAGGGGCAGCAGCCCTCCACTGAGAGATCACACAGGGGACAGGCTCCAGCAATGTGACGCTGGGCCTGCACTCAGTCGGAACAGAGAGTCAGACTGGGGACACAAACCAGCGGCCTGGCCGAAGAGTCAGGCAAGCGGAGGCCATGAAGTCAGGCCATAGTGGTTGAGCCACTCAGATGTCTTTACGCCCATCTTATTTTTGCTCTTTGACTTTTAAACTTGCGCTGTCACTGTGTGTGTGTGTGTGTGTGTGTGTGTGTGTGTATGGGTGCTTTGCCCGCATGTGTGATTATGTATTGCTTGCATGCTTGGTGCTTTGCCCGCATGTGTGATTATGTATTGCTTGCATGCTTGGTGCTTTGNGCTTGGTGCTTTGCCCGCATGTGTGATTATGTATTGCTTGCATGCTTGGTGCTTTGCCCGCATGTGTGATTATGTATTGCTTGCATGCTTGGTGCCCAGGAGGCCAGAGAAGAGTGCTGAATCCCCTAGGACTGGAGTTATATGCGCTGGGAATCAAATGTGGGTCCTCTGTAAGCAACGAGTTCTCTTTAACGGCCAAGCCATCTCTCCAGCCACTTTCCTTTTTTTTAAAAAAAAAAAAATTGAAGTAAATCACACCAGATAATAGTCACCGTTATAGACTAAATTGAACACCCCCTCCCAAGTCGTATGTTAAAGTGATGATAGCCCGGCACTTCACAGTGCATTGGGGAACAGAGTCAATGCAGGTATAATTGGTTAAATTGAAGTCACCGAGGGTGAACAGTACTGCACTGTGGACACCCTAATGAGAAGGGGGATCTTGACAAACATACACAGGGAGAATGTCACATGACAATGAAGCCGGAGATGGGGTGAAGGCCTGAGTGTTCACACCAAGAGCAGTGGAGAGACTTGGAACAGACTACCCTCAGTCCTTAAGGGGAATCCGGCCTTCCCACACCTCCACCTCCATCTTCCCGCCTCTCAAACTGATAAGACAGATGTCTGTTGTTCCTGCCTCACAGCTGGTGGCACTTTATTACAGCCGTCCTTGGGGACTCCTGTAATCAACACTTAGACTATTTTTAAGTGGCCAACTCATAGATTTTTGGTAGCTTCACAATATAGTACATCTTTCCAATGATAAAATATTTTTAAATCCCTCCAAAGGACTTCCAATCCTCTCCCCAGCCCCCTGATACACTCCCTGGCTCTCTCCCCTGCCCTCTGCCCCCTGCCCCCTGCCTGATATGCTCCCCGTCTCTCCCCTGCCTGATATGCTCCCTGTTTCTATGGGTTTGCATCATAGAAATGGATCACCCCATGCACAGCCTTTGCAGATGGCTGCTATGATTTAGTATAACTTTTTCTAAGTGCATCCATGTTGTGGCATACACCATTACTGTCTCCTTTTCATTGCACGGTATGAGAATATCACAATTGGTTTATGCAGACTCATCACTGACGGACAGCTGGGAATTTTTTTTCCTTTCCTTTTGCAATCTTTGGAATAATGCTGACACTGAACACACGTGTATACATTTCATCTGAAGCCTGGTTTTTCTGTTCTCTTGGGAATATACATACGGAGTGCTGGTTCTTACAGTAATTGTATGTCTGTCTGTCTGTCCAGAAACCTGTCTAAATGGACCTAGAGTAACGGCACCTTTTCTATCCCCACCAGCACAGTCGTGCTTGTGTGAGGCCTCAGGAGTTAGCTTTCATGAAG
This sequence comes from Mus pahari, assembly GCF_900095145.1. NCBI lineage: Eukaryota > Metazoa > Chordata > Mammalia > Rodentia > Muridae > Mus > Mus pahari. The sequence goes on along the minus strand of NC_034593.1, from coordinate 126,268,321 downwards.
GAGCAAGTGGTGGGCTTTTATACGGATGGATCTGAAAAGCCTTTTAAGACATTCAGTGGGTGTGCCGGGTAAGAGTTACTCTGGCTTAGAAATGAAGTCCTCCAGGATTCGGTAGCAAATAAAAACAAAACAAAAAACAAACATTTCTCAAACAAAACTAAGAAGGGGGGTTGGTGGGAATGCTTGGCCTAAGCATTTAGGAGCTCCAAAACGGAGCGCTGGAATAGAGAGAAACAGTCTGCAAAGGGGAGTATGGCAAACAACCTCACAAAACTACAAACCAGCAACGAGAGTCATGGAACTACTAAAAACCAGACGATCTGAAACTGGTCTGAATTCCGATACCTGAAAGAGAAGCGCTGTCCCATTTCTCTCTGTTTCCCTGTCCCTTCTCAGAGGGAGGTCAGTGGTGCCTCTCGCTGCTGTGTAACAGGTTAAACTCCTTTGACCCACTATCAGAACAGGTGGATAAGCACGTCTCAATGCAGCTGCCAATCCTATCCACCCTCAAACTGTCTTTTCCTGGTGAGTCTGGGTGCACAGCATCCCCTCGTGTCCTTAACAGGCTCTGTTGTTTCTCTCAAGAACCTGAAACCGGGAGGAGACAGCTGAACCCCACTTCAAAGGATCAGTAAGCTTAGCAGAGATTAGTGCAGGTAAATATTGTCACCCCTACACACCCTCCCCGCTGACGAGCAGGTTACCTAATTACAGAGTCCAGTCCAAAGACAGGACTCCTGAGACTAAATCTATAATAACATCCTCTGTCCTATCGCAAAATTACAGTTCAGAGGTCTTCTTCCTTAGAAATTAGAATTTAGTTCCAGAAATTAGAAAACTTGTTTTATGCATCAATCAAGAGTAAACTAATCCTTTAGATTCAGGAGACTGAATTGTAATCTAGTAATCCTGGGAACACTGGGGATTAAACAAACATTGCTTTGAGAAGAAAGCAGGAATCAGCCTTAGTCCAGGCAGGGGGCCTCATGGGTTCCAGTCCTGGGACCTCTCAGGAACCAGACCCATCCAGAGCTACCCTGTACTTCCCTAGTGGTACAGTGTCCACGCCAATCCGGGAAGAGTAAAAACCGGCATCCCACTAAATCACCTAATTTGAATATCACGCATACATTCATATTCTCTAAAAGATCTCACCAATGGGTGGAAGAGGTGTCCACTGGAAATCAGTTATTTAAGATAACTCTACGTTGGGCAAAAATCTCATTACAATACTAAGACCCAAAGAAACACCTTCTTTGGCTGCATAGGTCATCAAATAGAGCCACACTAAGATAATAATAATAAAATCATTGTATTGGCTACATTAAAAAATAGCTATTCCCCAAATAGTAGATATTAACATCTCCTAATCTTGCCTCTACAACACAAGCTTAATACAAAGACTTAATACAACACTTAATACAAACTTAATAAATGTATACACAGAGAGAGAGAGTGTGTGTGAGAGTATGAGTCTTGGCTACCCAAGACCATCATAAATCTGTGACAAGAAATTTACAAGGCTGTTGGGGGGGGGGTTTCAGACACAAGCAGTACACATAAGATGACCAAGTGTAAGTGTCAAGAGTGAAAGGTGCTGGTCCCCAAACATAACTAATTACTATGAGATAGCACTTTCTTACCGGAACCCTTGGAGAAGTTGCTCCGTTAGAGTTCGTTCTTCTCTGGCAAAGGAGGTCTAGAATTTGGGGTATGGAAAACGGTGGTCACATAAAGCAACGGGGCATGTTTTAAAAGCTTCCCCCACACTAGCTAAAAGGAAAGCCCTTTCAACCAATGCCCCTGCTTCGGAGAGCAGTTCGACACGCTAACACTCAGAGACTGTCAGCATAGCAACGGATGCTCATTAGCACTTAATGGACTAGAGCCGCAAACATTAAGTTATTCATTAATTTTCACCACATGTCCCTGAAGGAAGTTGGAGCATCCCTCTTTGACAGGGAGTGACAAAGGCGAAGACGCACACGGGCGGCACCAAACACTGAACACCTCGTGTGACCAGAGGATGCAGGAATACACTTCCAGGCATGACCAACGCTAGCTACACTTACCCCCAAGAGCAATAACTGAGAGTCTTCTGTATTCCAGAAGGCACACATAGACTTGAAGTCACTGAAATATGCTCATGATGATAACGATGGTAATAGCAGGAAGGAGAGGAGAAAAGGCTAATTGTTGAGGGTTTATGTCAGACGCGACGGTGCCGCACAGACGTTAAACTCAGTGAACTTAGGAAGCAGGTACTAATTGTTCCTTCCTTGGAAGAAGGCCAAGACAACACGCCTTGCCCACCAGAACAGGAATCAGACCCGGTTCGGTTCCAAAGGATGTGTACACTTGACCTTAGCATCGCCCACGTAAAGCAAGGCTCATTTTTCTTAATTGACCCAACACTATTCAGGCAAAATGGAAGTTAATTCACAAAAGAACCAAACATCCCTCAAAGCTTTGGCCCTAACATCCTTTGGTCAGAGGGCCAAACCCTCACCTTCCTTGAGGTTCTGATGTAATGCAAGGGGCAGGCAACCTGGCCCACTGGACCCCACATCATGTTCTCTCTCTTATTCATCTTTAATAGCTTCATTTAACCTACCCCCCCTGAGTTCGACTTCCTACTGAAACATTTAATAGCTTCTCTGTGGATGGATCGTGTTAGTAGCATTTATTTATTCTTCCTGAAAACCAAATGTTCAGGGGAAGGAAAAGAGAATGACATCAGAGTCTTGTGTTCAGTTCATAAAATACGTAACTTCTCTCTCTCTCTCAAAAAAAAAAAATAATAATAATAATAATGCTGTGCCTAGTGATAGCCTTTTGTACCAGATAAATATTGAGAGAAAATTCATACAACCACATTTTTTAAGCTAAGTAATGTGTTCTTGAAAAACGAAAGCAGTAAGAGTACAAACACTTCATAGCTAAGTGTCTCTAAAGAACTTTCCAGAACCCAATCACTCACTCATCCCAAAACAACTCGCTCCTGTTGTCTATCAACATAAGCATCAAGGGCCGCTCTCACACTAGTACAGGTGAGACCAAAAGACTTCCAGGTTCCTGACAAAGCAGCCAGCACCGCTGCTTACAGAGAGCCCAGGAAAGCCCGGTGTGCTCTAAAGTTTGAGAGAGGCGGGAAGAACTGGAGAGCCGCATGTTTGCCTGGTTCTAGGTACAAGTCTCAGCCAAGGATGGTGGTGCACACTCAAAAATGATGATGGTGGTGATGGAGGTGATGGAGGTGATGGTGATGACAATGAAGTCTGATGGCCACTGAGTACCTCAGCTGTCCCAAGAGGACATGCCACTGTGCAGTTTACCCCACCCTGCTTTAACTCTTCTCCCTTTTGCCTTTAACCTTGCCCCTCACCAGCTCTGCTCTACAAAACAAAAGGTGTTCTCTGTAAGGCACGATGAGTCAGATCTTACAGCTTCTGTGATCAAAACTCTTTCAGGGACTCTCATCTCCCTTACACCAACACTGAACAACACCTTTCTCTTCCCTCCCTTCTCCAGCTACCAGGATTCCTCTCAGCAAGCCTTCGCTCCAGAGGCTTCCCTGCCCAGGACCGTTGGGCCACGTCCCTGGGATCCTCGCTCCATAATCAAAGTCATGGGAGACCTTTCCTGCCCTCTTATCAAGAGCATCGGTCTTTGTCTGTTTCTCCCCTCCCTCCTCTCCTCCTCCTCACCTCCCTCCTCCCTTCCCTCCTCTCCTCCTCCTCACCTCCCTCCTCCCT
>NC_034593.1:126257003-126264330 GCF_900095145.1 Mus pahari | reverse complement strand
TCCCTCCTCTCTTCCCTCCTCCCTTCCCTCCTCCCCTCCCTGACTTGACTCCCTTCCAGCATTTATTATGATCTACCTTATTTACTACTTATTCATTTGTTAGTCCCATTAAAACCTAAGCTGCACGAGGGCAGGGTTTTATTACTAACTAGATTTCCTCCTGAGTGTAGACCATGTGTCACACAGGAGTTCCAGAGCACAGCTGTCCCTCAGCTTCCTCATGGGACTGGTTCTGGGGCTCTCCAGAACACCAAGTCCTTGGATAGTTACGCCTCTTCCATAAAATGGTACCTTGTTTGCACAGAACCTAAGTGTATCCCGTTACACGCTTTAGATCGTCTCTAGATTATGGATTATTCTCAGAAAATGTAAATTGTATGGAAATATCCACTACATCATGCTGTTAAGGAAATGATATAACACACAGTCTGTAAATAGTCAATAAATATGAGTGTGGCCTCAAAGTAATAGAGGTCCAACGACCTCTGTCTCCCAGAGCTGGGATTAAGGTACATGCCATTCACCCTGCTATAAACTTTTTTCAAAATATTTTGATCCATTAATTGAATCCATGAATTCAAAACTCGTGTGTGTCTCTGTCTCTGTCTCTGTCTCTGTCTCTGTCTCTCTCTCTCTCTCTCTCTCTCTCTCTCTGTGTATGTTGACTGGGTGAAAGAATAAATATCACATAAATAAATACCCACATAAAGAATATTTGACAAAGGAGTCACTGTAGTAATCCAGAGGCGAGAAGCTCCAGGTCTTCATGGACACGCCCTGCCTTTCCCACTGAATGGAGCACACGCTCAGCCAGTAGTGGAGGACCGGAAGCGAACAGAGAACACCCTCTGAGGAAAGGAAGGATGCTCTGTGCCATCAACTGACACCATAATCATCCAAAAGAAAAAAAAAAAAAAAAAGATGTCACAACCAGGGCCAGGTATGGTGACTCATACCATAAACCTGCACTCAAGAGGCCGAGGAAGACTGCACGGAGCTGCGACCCAGCCCGAGCTGAAGACTAAGGCCTTGCCTCAGAAATCAAAACAGTCACTGGCTCGAGAGATGAAGGAAGGATTCATAAAGACCAAGGTAAGGCGGGAGACGGGAGTGTGAGGTGCGCGCCGGCCACTCTGAGGACAAACCTGGGGAGGCGAGTCGTACCGGAGGAACACGGTGCTCTGTTTCCCTCTGCGGCTTCCCTCTCGGTTTGAAATTGTTTCCAAAAGGAAAAAAAAAGGAGGCTAGAAAATTTGAGTCACGCATGAAATATTTTGAATGAAATGCAAAGAAAACAGGGGAACAAACTACTGCTTCCAAATGTTTCTATTCACCTTGCTCCCTGCCCCCCACCCCCAGCCTCCAAGGAAGACTTTGGGGCTTATATCATGTTGGCTTAGAGTCAGCCCAAATATGGTCATCTTTTTTCTTTCAGTGTAAATGCAAACAAACCCCCTGGATTACAGTGGGAACTCAGCACGTAGCAGAACATTCATCTGTATAAACTCTGTTGTAAATGACATCTCTCCTCTCCCCACAGAGTCCAAGCCTGATCGCCACGAATTGCTCTAACTCAAAGCATACTTTTTACATAAAATTAATGATGGGGTTGGAAATAGAAAAAGTAAATCTTTGGACCGGTCTGGTGTTGCAAGCCACAGAGAATGATTAAATATAAAACAGGGTGTTGGGGGGGGGAGCAATTGCACTAGGTTATAAAGGAACAGATTGACATAGATTTCTTTTTGAAACTGGAAGTTGCAGGCAACATGCCTAGAATTTAGATGCCAATATTAAGGACTGAACACTCGCCCAAGCATCTACAGCTCCCCTGGCAGGTCAAATCTCATTACAACAAACACCACAGCTATAAGAATCCCTGTGTAATGTAGAGCAGGCCCAGATAACGACCCCTTAACTCAAGCTGTATGTGTTACCTAACAGAACAGAAAAGCACAAACGCACAAGAGAAACATCCCGAGTGATTACTCACTTGAACTGAGACTCGGGAAAGGCCCCCAGTCTTCCATCCTGCGGAAGAGAACACTTCAATTTTTCAGGGGGGAAAAAAAAACCAATGACCTTGCAAGCAGCCATGGGAAGCCATAGCTGCACAGAGTGTACAGCCAAGTCTTCAAAGGACAAGCAAAGCAGGCACGTGACCACAGTGCCAACCGGACGGGCCACCGATCTGATACAGTAAGGTTCCAAAGTCGACCTCTACCCCCCAGGACTGTCTAATGTTGTTTGCTTTAATTTGAATTTTCTTTCTTCTTGAGATTTAAAAATTAATAAATTCTGAACTGAAAGTATGTGGGGGTTCTAGCTACTATTGGAACATGGCTTAGATTTGGCAACACATGCACACATTTCCAGGTCAACTACCAACTGGAGGGAAGTACCATCCAGGCATAAGAGTTGCATGAACTCCAGAGCTCCACAATACATACCCAGCATTCAACACTGCATCCCCGAGGAGACTACGTACCCTCAACAGCCTGCCACCCGCAGCAGCCTGCCACCCGCAGCAGCCTACCATCTGAGATCTTAAAGAGACCCTGACCAGCATCTGTACCCTACACATCTTGTCCTAGAGAGTCTTCAGAGAGCTCGCGTTGGCTGGTATTGCATAGAAGCGACTTGAACATTCTCCACATGACATTCTTCTCATGAGCACCAGTGGTGAAGACAAAGCCCATCCTTTGCTTTGGAAATGATGATGCTTTGAATGTCTCCTAGCCATAAAAATGTGACAACATTGTTTTCAAATGGGTTCGAAATTAACCGTCAGAGCTATGTACAGCTTAGCACAATTAAGAGAGGCAGTGCTAAATAATCGTAAACATATATACTGTTTAAAAGAAGCATTGAGCATAAAACTGGCAAAAGAATATTATTGTTCATGACAATTTCAAACTCTTCCAACTGTAAATCTATACTGTAAAACCAGAAGCCTCCAGTTTTGGAGGGGTTATCTGTGGGCACAGAACCATGGCCATGGGTAAGCCCCACAACTTTTCCATACCCCAGGCCCTCTCCATGCCACATGAAGAATACCGCAGGCACTTCATGGGACCACCTGGAGAGTTGTCCAAGTTGGCATTCGCAAGCTTGTGCCCATCACATCTTAGGTGCTACAAGAGAAAAATCAACAGAGACTACTGCCAGCCTTCTGATAGCTTGACACACTGGCCTAAATTAGCAATCTGAACACATCTTCATCTCCACCTTGGTGTGTCAGCAAGAAGAATTTTTCTACCCAAAGCGCATTCCATTATTATCAATGTAAGTTGCTGCTAAGTCTCACAAGTCATTAATAAAATGTGATTTCTCAAAAGGTTTATCTTCTAAAAAGTACTTAATAGAAAAGAATTAACTCTAAGCTACCATCTAAGTGATAAAGATTTATCAAAATAATTATCAAGTTCAAAGAAAATCCCCAGAGCAGTAAAAATATCCAAGATTTAAAAAATATCACTGAAGAGAAAAATCTGGTCATATAAAAAAAGATACAGCCTGTGAATGAACGAATGAACGAAGAATGAATGAATGAACAGACATCAAGTGAATGATGATGGGCTACCCACCACAAGTTTGTGCTTTTCTCAAACAAAAACAATAGTGTGTGTGCACATAAGGAGTGTGAGTGTGTGTGTGTGTGACTGTGTATGAGTGTGTATGTGTGTGTGTAGATGTGTATATGTGTATGTGTATATGTGTGTGTATGTATTTGTGTATGTGTGATGTGTATGTGTGTGTGAGTGTGAGTGTGTGTGTGTGTGTGTGTGTGTGTGTGTGTGTTTGTGTGTGTGTGTAGAGACCAGGGGTTGAGGCTGGGTGCCTTACTCTTTTGCTCACCACCTATTTTCTGAGCTAAGTTCTCACACTGAACCTGGAGCTCATGATTTGGCTAGAGCAGTTGGCCACTCTACTCCAGGGATCCCGTCTCTAACTCTTAGCGCTGGGATCTCAGGGACATGCCGCCATACTGGGCCTTTCATGTGAGCAGCAGGAGCTTAAACTCCCATCCTCTTGCTTGCTAGGCAAGTAATTTATTGGCAGAGCCATCTCCCCAGGCCTACAGAATGCACCATGTTTTCAAAATCACACACACTGCTATATTTAAGAGTGGTGTTGAAGGCCTGTCACAAAGTCTATCTGACCCTAATACTGCCCGAGCCATTTGTACTAAGTGCATTTGATGTGACTGCCTGCCTTCAGGGAGTTACAGTCGAGGCTAGCAAGGAAAATAAGACAGCTTCAGGGTATCCACTAGGAACCATGTAAGAGCTTCAGTAGGGCACACCCAGGGTAGACTGTAAAGGTTCTCAAAGAGACTGAAGGAGAAGAAAGCTGAAGACAGAGAACAGGACCCTCAAGAGAAGCCTGGTAGCTATCACGGGCCACTGGAACACATGGGGAAATATGGCCAACGATGTGTGCAGTGCTGGAACACATGGGTAAATATGGCCAACGATGTGTGCAGCAAATCCCTAGGAGTCCTTCAACTGGCATAGCCTTGAGTGCTCACTTCTGCCCCGCCCTCAGGCTTACACACCACTTCCTTCTGTGTGTGTATTCACAGGTCTTTCCTCCCCTCCCCATGGGCTCCCCCAGTAGAAGTTGTAACCCAATTATCTCATAGCCCCAGACAAACCCATCTATAAACATCACTAAAGCAAATGCTTGTCCAGAGGGAAGGCGTGACATAGGCTGGGTCACAGCTAGAAAAGCAGTGTCCGTGGAGTATTACAGTGTGTAGAGTGCTGCCCACGGGAGGGAGTGCCTCTGTCTGTAATGAACAAGGCCCACTTAGATGACAGTTCTCTGAGAAGGCGGCTCTACTCAGGAGGTCATTTGCTATAGGGAAAATGGCACCCTTCACCCTCGAGATTTAAGACCTGATGGCATTTTGTCTGTTTTTTCAGTGGGAACAAATATCTCAATACGTTGCCTAGGCTGGCCTCGAACTGAGAATCCTCCTGCTTCAGCTTCCCAAATGCTGGAATAACAGTTGTGCACCACCACATCAGGCCTCGTACGAGGCGTCTGAAGAGACACCAGGCCTGTTCTGGCACCCTGTACAAACAGGGAACAAGAGTTCCCTTGGTCACATCGAGGAATGGACTAAGATACCCCTGGGCTTCCAAAGCTCTCTTCTGCTCGCTGACAGAGAAGCTGCCATCTGGAAGCCAGCAGATGAGAAGCATTACCACGATTCTGCTGGAATATTTCTGCTTGGCAGAGAACACAAGATGCCAGAACTTGAAAAAAAAAAAAAAAAATCATGTAACTATGATTACCTTATTTCACCTTGTCCCTCAGCCAATCCAAATTCAGCCTGCTGTAGATATTTAACCATTAGCAAAACCTTGCAAAGGCTCTGCTGAATCATCTGGCTGGCGAATTATCATGAGGCCTGTGAATCCCCCACATTCAAATGCTGGGGTGGCTCTGTTCTCCATAGCGAGCGAGGCACACCCTGTCCCAGGACTTTGATACTCAGAAAGGAAGGAAACCGAGAATCTCTTCCCTAACCTCTTTTGCATATGACTCGTCCTGAGCATATCCCACCCTGACCCTGTGGGATACCTGTTGTGAGAAAGGCATGCATCTGCCCTGAGCAAGCACAGTCCACCTGCCAGGGCTCACACCGTCATCTCATTTCCTGGCACCTCCTTCTGACTGTCCAGGCCTCGCAGGGAGAACACTCCTGGGGTACCTGGGCCTGCTGCAGGGCCAGCATAGAGGAATCTGACACTTCAGTCAGGTCCATCCCCCCACGGAAGCCAGGCCCTGGAAGGGCTTTTTGCTGTTATTGAGACCTCGGGCTACGGAATCTGATAAAATTTATCTTCAGACCAGTGTCACAAAAGGCTCTTTTCCCCTGAAGGGACCCAGCAATTTGAAAGTGCCTTGCAAAGCATGCAGTGCCTCCTTTCTTCAGAGCCTTCCCTGAGGCAAGCCAATGTCGGCAGGAGTCAAAGGGAGGCACTGACTCTCCAGGGATGTCCTGAGAGCAGGTCTTAGAAACCAGGCCTCAAGTTCTTTCTGATTCCTCAAGCTCACCGGGAACTGTCCACCCTACCTTCTGTGAGCACAGAAAAGGAAGCCCGAGTCCCCTTGGCACACCACTAACCACCCAGCTCCTACTGATCACATGACCCACCCTCATCAATGGCCCCACGAACCACACAGCGCCCCCACCCACTCACCGCATGGCCTTCATGATCAGTCTCTCTAATCGTGTGGCCCAGCTAGTAACAAACCCCCGCTGATCACATACCACCCCCACTAATCACACATGCCCCCATCAGATGGCTCCATTAATCATGTGGTCCCATTGATCACATAACTCCCCTCACTAATGGCCACCTAGAGACCACGTCCCTCTGAAATGAGGACATCTACCCAGAATACAAGCAGCAGCCTCCCCCCCTCCTGATCAAATCTGTCCGCCTTTGACTGGCAGAAGGACCTCCCTTACCACCGTGGGTTTATCTTCCATTTCTGTAAACAGCCCAGGGCCCTCGACATCACATTCCAAAATCCCAGGTGCACAGAGGACATTCTTCCCTTCTTCCCTCCTCAAAATGTAAAAAGCTTCTGCATCTGCACAGGAAGCCAGATTTTAGAACAAAATGTACCTTCAGTCAGGAGTGAAATAAAACCGCATCATCTGCAAGCCGGTTCTCCGTCTCTAGAAGCCTTAGAATTGCATCCTTTACTTCAATGGCTTCACCCTTTGGGACTTTAAAAAAAGATTACCATACATACTGTCACCTCAAATTAGTAACTGTCAAAGTCAAAGGGGTTACTATTAAGAATTTTGCAGGTATTATGGGTGTAAACCACATGGTCATTGAAAACCAAATCTCCCAGAGCACTTATCTAAGGCCCTCTGTGGGTGTGGAATATACTATCAATGGCTCCATCTGCTTAAAACTGAACGCTTAGTTCCCAATTAATAACCAGAACATGCAACAGTGATCTGATCCAGTTATGATAGATACTTGGAAGGAAATGTCATGCAAAGTATGACAGAATCCTCTAAGGGTTAACCTAACTAGGAGGCAGGGGAATTGCTGGAATGAACGGAAGAAAGGCATAAGACCTCAGGGTAACTCTGGGGAAGGGAGACAAGTCACTTTGGGGGCAAGGACAGACTGACACAGGTGTTAGTTACATGGACCATAGAAGAACATCAGGATGCAGGTAACAGTTTCAGGGAGGAGGCTGGAAGCTGGACCAGGGTGATGTCACTACCGAAGGACTAATAGACTCGCACCCAATCTGGAAGTGAGTGAGGTTACCAAGATTCTGGGTG